>NC_068356.1:23022050-23322050 GCF_020536995.1 Dreissena polymorpha | reverse complement strand
CACAGCCAAGTCATACTGCCTTTCTGTGTCAGCGTGGATGTATCGTGCTCTGGGTGTTCACAACCAAGTCATTACTTCCTTTATGTGTCAGCATGTATGTATTGTGCTCTGGGTGTTCACAACCAAGTCATTACTGCCTTTCTGTATCAGCACGGATGTATTGTGCTCTGGGTGTTCACAACCAAGTCATTACTGCCTTACTGTGTCAGCATGGATGTATCGCGCTCTGGATGTTCACAACCAAGTCATTACTGCCTTTCTTTGTCAGCATGGATGTATCGTGCTCTGGGTATTCACAACCAAGTCATTATTGCCTTTCTTTGTCAGAAATATTGCCAAAAGTCCGTTCTATTATGATATTCAGGCCGCTAAGAGGACAATCTGGGGCAGTCCGTAACCCTTCTGTTGTTCAAACTATCAACAGCAGATGTATCCCACTAGGAAAGCTTACGCTTTTATTGTTCCTTGATTTTCTTCCGTTCAATTTCTGTTTGTCCCATAAAGATTGGAACAACTTATTGAAATTTTTATTCTTCATGATATTTGTTGTGATGTCCAACAGCAACAACTGACTGTTAGCGTTACCATAACTACTGCTATAACTGTTTGTGTCTGTAACACTTGTCCCTTTCAGGCCCACGCAGAACTCCAGCTTAACAAAACTACCCAGGCTTATGTTTGGAAAACGTAACGTGGGCATTGCGTTTGTTCAGAACAGATTCATGCTCAGAATTTCCTGCAGAACGGAGTTGTTCAACGATGCTGACTTTTTGAGGCAGGCGGTCAAGGGAGAGGAGTTAGAAGTCAAGGAAGAGGAAGGGTCGTTCTGGACTGAGGCTCCTGGAGGCAGGACTGTTTGCGGTTACTGGGCCAACTTGATATAAATGCTGGTGCTCTGCTGAAAACAACAACAACACAGTGGGTGATAGGAACTTGTTACAAATTATTTTACAATCTATAACAAACTATGCCTCTTGACTGGCTGTGAAGGTTTTCAACAACATGAATTTCTAATCTGGCATTTTATTGGTTCCTTGTCCTTAATAGCATGAACATAAATACAATTAAGTCATTTTGTATTAAAACAAGAAAAGTGTTGGCTAATGCTATACTTATCTGTAAATTAATATCTATAATCTTTACTCCATTTCCAGAAATGTATTTTCATAAGCCAATATGCGGATCACTAGTGTTAGAAAGTATCGTCCCAGATTAGCATGTGAAATTCACATCAGCTAATAAGGGAGGGTACTTTCTGACCAGACTGGATTTTCATAAAGAGGATTATTTGTTCAATAAAAATACCTTTAAGAGGAAAGTGTTGTCCATTATTAGCCTGTGCGAATGATGATGAGTTATGGGTCAGGGGAGTGGATGGGTCGTCCTGGACTGGGGCTCCTGCAGGCCGGACTGGTGCTGTTGCTGGGCCAACTCGATATCAATGGTGGTGCTGTCCTGAAAACAACAGCACAGTGGGTGATGTGAACTTTTAAACAAGAGCACCGCCTTGCGGGTGCAGACCGCTCATCTATTTTCTTTTTAAAGGTGAAGGGACTCTCATTTTCAATCACAAAGGAGGGAGGAGTGGAGTGAAGAGGGGTGTATAGTGTGGGTTTGTGGACATTTATTACATTATCTTCCAGCGAAAAGCGAAAAAAAAATCGGCGGGGGGGGAGTTTTGGGTTCGATGGTTGGACAGTATTTCAAACATAACGGTTTAAAAAAAAAATGGGGGGGGGGGTATAGTGTGAGGGTGTGGTGATAATTTGTAAGATGATCTTAAAAAAAAAAATCAAAAAAAAAAATTGGGGGGGTGGGGGTGGGGGGGGGTGGGGGGGGTATAGTGTGAGGGTGTGGTGGTCATTTGTGAGATGATCTTAAAAAAAAAAAAATAGGGGGGGGGGGAGGGGGGGGAGGGCACGGGGGATGGTTTGGGTGAAGTCTATTGTGGTATTTCAGGTAAGAGTAGTTTCATCAAAGTATCAATCAAATCTAATCATAAATAAAGAAGTTATGGCAATTTTAGCAAAATTTAATAATTTGACCTTGAGAGTCAAGGTCATTCAAAGGTCAAAGTAAAATTCAAGTTGCCAGGTACAGTAACCTCATGATAGCATGTAAGTATTTTAAGTTTGAAAGCAAAAGCCTTGATACTTCGAGTGGATCGAAACACAAAATTTAACCATATATTAAAAGTTACTAAGTCAAAAAAGGGCCATTATTCCGTAACAATGACAACCAGAGTTATGCAACTTGTCCTTTTACTGTACCCTTATGATAGTTTGTGAGTGTTCCAAGTATGAAAGCAATATCTATGATACTTTAGGGGTAAAGTGGACCAAAACATAAATCTTAACCAAATTTTCAATTTTCTAAGTATAAAGGGCCCATAATTCCGTCCAAATGCCAGTCAGAGTTACATAACTTTGCCTGCACCGTCCCCTTATGATAGTTCATAAATCTTGCAAGTATGAAAGCAATAGCTTTGATACTGTAGGAATAAAGTGGACCTAAACACAAAACTTAATCAAATTTTCAATTTTCTAAGTATAAAAAGGGCACATAATTCTGTCAAAATGCCAGTCAGAGTTACATTACTTTGCCTACACAGACCCCTTATGATAGTTAGTAAGTGTTGCAAGTATGAAAGCAATAGCTTTGATGCTTAAGGAATAAAATGGACCTAAACACAAAACTTAACCAAAATTGTCAATTTTCTAAGTATAAAAAGGGCACATAATTCTGTCAAAATGCATGCCAGAGTTATCTAACTTTGCCTGCCCAGTCCCCTCATGATAGTAAGTAAGTGTACCAAGTTTGAATGCAATAGCATTGATACTTACTGAGAAAAGTGGAACTAAACGCAAAACTTAACCAAAATTTTCAATTTTTTAAGTATAAAAAGGGCACATAATTCTGTCAAAATGCACGCCAGAGTTATCTAACTTTGCCTGCCCAGTCCCCCTCATGATAGTAAGTAAGTGTACCAAGTTTGAATGCAATAGCATTGATACTTTCTGAGAAAAGTGGACCTAAACGCAAAACTTAACCGGACGCCGACGCCAACGCCAACGCCGACGCCGACGCAGACGCCAAGGTGATGACAATAGCTCATAATTTTTTTTCAAAAAATAGATGAGCTAATAAAATGGACCTAAACACAAAACTTAACCAAAATTGTCAATTTTCTAAGTATAAAAAGGGCTAATAATTCTGTCAAAATGCATGCCAGAGTTATCTAACTTTGCCTGCCCAGTCTCCTCATGATAGTAAGTAAGTGTACCAAGTTTGAATGCAATAGCATTGATACTTACTGAGAAAAGTGGAACTAAACGCAAAACTTAACCAAAATTTTCAATTTTTTAAGTATAAAAAGGGCACATAATTCTGTCAAAATGCACGCCAGAGTTATCTAACTTTGCCTGCCCAGTCCCCTCATGATAGTAAGTAAGTGTACCAAGTTTGAATGCAATAGCATTGATACTTTCTGAGAAAAGTGGACCTAAACGCAAAACTTAACCGGACGCCGACGCCAACGCCAACGCCGACGCCGACGCCGACGCCAAGGTGATGACAATAGCTCATAATTTTTTTTCAAAAAATAGATGAGCTAAAAATGCTTATATTACAATCTCTACGAAACTATGCCTCTTGATTGGTTGTGAAGGTGTTTAATAGGCAAAATTTCATTCTAATGAATTTCTAATCAGGCATTTCATTGGTGTATTGTCCTCAATAGCACGAAAATTAATATCATCAAACCATTTCGCATTAAAACATTGTTGGCTAATAATACACTGTATACCAACCTGTATATTCCAAATGATGTAATTTCATTAGCCAATATGCGGCTCCTAAATATTACAAATAGTCGTCCCAGATTAACATGTGAAGTTCACACAAGCTAATCAGGAAGGACACTTTTTGACTGGATTTTTATAAAGAGGATATTTCTTTTCAACAAAAATACCTAACATATGAAATTGTTGTCCCAAATATGCCTGTGTGGATTGCACAAGCTAATCTAGGGCAACGACAACAATTTAAGCACATGCATTAAGCCCCGTTTTAAAGAAAATTTTTCCGGTATAAAAACAAAAAATAATAGAAAATCATCTTCTTAACATTGTTTTTAAATTGTACTCATTATAAGTATCACTTTACTTTTCCATATATTGTACTGCTCATATACATTGGATTTAAATTATGTTATAGGCCACTTACCCTTAAAGACTACACACTGACAACACTAGTTTGCCCGTTCTTTGGTGACGCCTAAAAATCCACATTTTTACAGTAACCAATACCTTTATTTTTTTCCAAGTACATTGCTATCATAAACTTTGTTTGATATGTTGAGGGAAAACACAAGTTTCTGAAAACATATTACCCAATTGCCCACAAACACAAATCCGATCACAGGACGTGTTTTGTGTCATGTTTTGAATCATCCTTTGACCCATTCATTTTGTGAAAGAAAAATGATTCTCGAATTTTAATTATAGTGAAGAAATGAGTAGCAAACTTCTTAAAATTGCGAAAATTCTAGTCACAAACTTCTTTAAATTGTGACCAACAAAACTCTCAAATTTGAAACAAGGGACAAAATTGTCACAAAACCAGGTTTTCATTGTGAAAAAAAATCTGATAAAGGGAGAAAACTCAAACTGAACTTTTGAAATGAACAAACAAAATTAACCCCCATTGTAAGTTTGTTTTTAAAAAAAATCTATTTTTAGTCGTGGCGACCTTGACATTGGAGATATTGACGTGATTTTTTCGTGCGACACACCGTCCAATGATGGTGAAGAAATGTGCCAAATGATTTTAAAATCTGACAATGAATGACATAGTTATGGCCAGGACAAAGCTTGTTCCGCCCGCCCGCCAGCCAGCCCGCCAGCCGCCCGCATTCGCCAAACTTATAACCAGTTTTTTCCTTCGGAAAACCTGGTTTAAAAAACTGCGATTCCATAAAAAGGAAAAATAGCCCAGAATCATGCCCCTTCCAGAAAAACTACAACTTTAAAAAAGGCACTGACTGATGAAACAGATGCAAAATATTGGTCAACAATTCAAGCTAGCGACTGGAATGCTACACCCCTGATCCTGGAAAATCATTTATATTAGTTGGCATAACACTTGGAGGTTTTTCAAAAAAATACTTTTTTGTGGACATGTAAATTCGTGCATTTCTTACTTGTTGAAAAAAAACAACACGACTTTGCTTGGATCATTTTGTTATGTGTTTGTGTAAATTTCGTGGATCAGTAAACCCACGAAATCAACATTAATTAATGTACCACAAATTATAACAAATTTACAGTACTTAATCAACATGTTTTTAGAAATGTGTTTGACAAGATTTATTTTATTTATTTTTAATTTAAATTTATGATTGTTCATTAAGAACAATAATTTTGATTTTTTTAGTCCGGTGTTTTCCTTAGTTTAAATACAATGCAAACATTGATTGCTGAATAAAGTCGAAACTCAATGACTCTAACTTGCCTGGACTGACAACAAAGGTTTTAGCCATCCAGAATTCGATCCAACCGATCTGAATATACTTATGTTTACTAACATAAATCTGCAATAGATTTACATCTCCAGTTGAAGAGTATTCATACTGCCTAATCTCCGTACTACGTTCTTCTTTTGAATCAGTAAGAACAGAATTTATATACATGTACTTGACATTTTTAAGTAATCACTATTTTAAAACAGTAACACAAACAATCAAACAATGATCTTATGTAAGGAATAACGCTAAGAAACAAAGCAATATATAAGCATTATATGCACATCGCCCAAGTATTAAACCACACATGTATTACTTTATTTGCTTGTGTTTTTATTTAAGAATGACATGACGACGCATAGATACAAAATTGTCTATTCCTTCAAGTTGACATATTATAACTGTAACTCTAACTATTATAGTAGATGTTTATTTTGTATAATCATAAACTGTGTGTTTTGTAAACACTGTATGCTTGCTTTGTCCTCTTGGGCTTTTGGCCTTCTGGATGGATTGTTTAATTAACCATATTGTGATGCAGCCGTTCCAGCCATAATATTATAGCATCTACAAAAACGCCAGATTGTCATCTTTTGCTCAAATCAATTCACAATTGAGTCAATAACATGTTTGAAATTATAGGGAGCCTTTAATCAAGTGCTCATGATCAAGTAACAGCTTTATGCGACCCTAGGCGTTTCAGAGCCAGGCAAACTAAACAATGTGAAAATTGTGACAGGGACTTAAAAAAATATGAGACTTTAACCCGACCCCTGCAAATTCGAGCCATTTGACATAAATGTATATGAATATTTAGCAATACAAAAAAGATGCTTCGAGAAAAGTCCGAGCAAACTGGAAAGTTGAGCCAAGCGAGTTTGAGCCAACAGGTTTTGACTGTATATTATAATTTTTAGAAAATTACTATTCTGCTTATCTGTGAACAAGTCAAAATTCATAGGTTCCCTTAATACATTTTTATTGTATTTATTATTGCATTTTATGTTCATTCTGTCTTTATTTAAATAAATTAAGTTTCCACAGTTATATAAGAATTAGTTTTCTAGTTTGGATACTCGTTTACAGTAATTTATAAATATATTGGGACTTCACCTCTGTGAGAAAAGTTTAAAAAAGCACAAGAGCCATTCAAAATTAAGCGCTCTGAATTCAATCAAACATTGCTTACATTAGGATCTCTTAACAATTATTTTTAATTTGCATTAACATGAACACCATTGTCCGAATAACCACTTTTTTAATCATATTGTTTGTTATACCAAATTTATTCTCATAAGAATGTATAAATACAACCCTTAAACGGACTTAACTTGAACATCGCTCTTGAAAAACAGGACTTAATCAATGTGTAAAGTGTCTACCCACATAAGCCAGTGGAGTCCTCATAGGCTAACCTGAGACGACACTTTTTTACTAAGACTTGATTTTTGTTTAGAAACAAGAGATGTGTTCGTCAGAAACAAAATGCCCCCTACTGCGCCGCTTTGAAATAAAATTTATATTTATCATTTGGCAGGTATAGAAATAATCTCCCTTTAAAGCTTATTACTTCCCTTGGATTTTGTTTTTGACCTTTATCATTGAAGAATGGCCTTGACCTTTCAGCACTCAAAATGTGCAGCTTCATGAGATACACATGCATGCCAAATATCAGGTTGCTATCTTCAATATTGCAAAAGTCATGGCCAATGTTGAAGTTTTCGGACCAATGACTGACAGACAGATGGACTGACAGTTCAACTGCTATATGCCACCCTACCGCGTGGGGGGGGGTCAGTAGACAGTAAAAATGACCAAGTCAGACATCGCTGACCAGCAAGGCCTGTGGTTTATCTTAGAGATCATTGCCGCAGTTCATCATGTATCTATGTACATAAGTCCACAGGTAAGTAATGAAACCAACCATTCACAATAAGTACAGGTAGGAAATGATAGTTATATCATTTAAAAACAAGAGCTGTCACCATAAGATGACTTATGCCCCCTATAAACGCTTGATAGAAGTTATGAACTTTTTTCGAAACCTAATGCAGATTTCGAAACCTAAACGCGGACCCTAAGTTCAAAGTCAAGGTCCAGGGGTCAAAATTTGTGTGCGTATGGAAAGGCCTTGTCCGTATACACATGCATACCAAATATGAAGGTTATATCTCAAGGGACATAGAAGTTATGAGCACTTTTCAAAACCTAAACGCAGATTGCAAAACCTAAACGCGGACCCTAACTTCAAGGTCAAGGTCACAGGGGTCAAAATATTTATGCGTATGGAAAGGCCTTGTCCATATACACATGCATAACAAATATGAAGGTTATATCTCAAGGGACATAGAAGTTATGAGCATTTTTCGAAACCTAAACGCAGATTTCGAAACCTAAACGTGGACCCTAAGTTCAAAGTCAAGGTCACAGGGGTAAAATTTTTTGTGCGTATGGAAAGGCCTTGTCCATATACACATGCATACCAAATATGAAGGTTATATCTCAAGGGACATAGAATTTATGAGCATTTTTCAAAACCTAAATGCAAAGTGTGACGGAAAGGGGGCATAAAAAATCTTTGACAAATCAATCATTTAAGTTATAAATAAACAAAATACAAAATCTGTACAGTAACTGTGAAAATAACTTAAATTCTTGATAGGGAAATATATAATCTGAGATTTATAATTATTTAAATTACTTCCCTTGAAAATAATTGCCTCTGTCAAATCTCTATTTTAGTAGCAATTAATTATAAACCACTACCGTGACTGTAGATTCACAGGTAACCTTAACGTACCTAAGATTCTTGTATGCCAAAAAGTGACATTGTGTGCTTGATTTGACCATAAAATGTCATTTTGATTATCCTTCAGTTGTATGGTTTCATATGATTATATATGATAGTTTTCTCCCATTAAAGCTTATTACTTCCCCTGGATTTGTATTTTTGACCTTAGACCTTGAAGGATGACCTTGACCTTTAACCATGATGTGTTTGTCAGAAACACAATGCCCCCTACTGCACCGCTTTGATATATTTAAAAAAAAATATTTGGCAGGTCAGATTATTATCTCCATAAAAGCTTATTACTTTACTAGGATTTGAATTTTCGACCCTAGACCTTGAAGGATTATCTTGACCTTGAAATTTTACCACTCAAAATGTGCAGCTCCATGAGATACACATGCATGCCAAATATCAAGTTGCTATCTTCAATATTGCAAAAGTTATGGCCAATGTTAAAGTGTTTTTTACAGATGGACGGAGAGACTGACATACTGACTGACTGACTGACGGACAGTTCAACTGATATATGCCACACTACCAGGGCCATACAAATTATCTTTAAACGAAAATTTATAATATATGATAATTATCTCCCTTTAAAGCTTATTACTTTCCTTGGATTTGTATTTTTCGACCCTAGACCTTGAAGGATTTTCTTGACCTTGAAATTTTACCACTCAAAATGTGCAGCTCCATGAGATACACATGCATGCCAAATATCAAGTTGCTATCTTCAATATTGCAAAAGTTATGGCCAATGTTAAAGTGTTGTTTACAGATGGACGGAGAGACTGTCATACTGACTGACTGATGGACAGTTCAACTGCTATATGCCACCCTGACGGGGGCATACAAATTCCCTTTAAACAAAAATGTCCTCAAAAGCGGAAAGTATCATCCCATATTACTCTGTGTGCCCACTGCACAGGCTATTCTGTAGATGGCACTAAAATGCATTAAGCACTATTATCCCAGAACAAGGCTCACCTGGTATTATCTTGTACAACGCGTTAACAGATGGTAGGGGGACTTACTTTAGGCCTCATTCTTAGAAAACAGGTCTTTATAAATTGTGCACTAAGTTTTGTCCTAGATTAGCCTGTACAGCCACACAGGCTAATAAAGTACTACACTTTCCGCTAGACAGATTTTTTTTAAAGAAGAGACTTCCTATATACGAAAAATTCTGTAAATGCAGAAAGTATCTTCCCTGATTTGCCTGTACAGACTACACAGGCTAATCTGGGACCACACTTTACGCACATGCATTTAGTCCCTTTGCAGATTACACAGGCTAATCTGGGACGACACTAAATGCACATGCATTTAGTCCCTGTACAGACTACACAGGCTAATCTGGGACCACACTTTACGCACATGCATTTAGTCCCTGTGCAGACTACACAGGCTAATCTGGGACCACACTTTACGCACATGCATTTAGTCCCTGTGCAGACTACACAGGCTAATCTGGGACCACACTTTACGCACATGCATTTAGTCCCTGTACAGACTACACAGGCTAATCTGGGACCACACTTTACGCACATGCATTTAGTCCCTGTGCAGACTACACAGGCTAATCTGGGACCACACTTTACGCACATGCATTTAGTCCCTGTGCAGACTACACAGGCTAATCTGGGACAACACTTTACGCACATGCATTTAGTCCCTGTACAGACTACACAGGCTAATCTGGGACCACACTTTACGCACATGCATTTAGTCCCTGTGCAGACTACACAGGCTAATCTGGGACCACACTTTACACACATGCATTAAATCCCTGTACAGACTACACAGGCTAATCTGGGACCACACTTTACACACATGCATTTAGTCCCTGTACAGACTACACAGGCTAATCTGGGACCACACTTTACGCACATGCATTTAGTCCCTGTGCAGACTACACAGGCTAATCTGGGACCACACTTTACGCACATGCATTTAGTCCCTGTGCAGACTACACAGGCTAATCTGGGACCACACTTTACGCACATGCATTTAGTCCCTGTGCAGACTACACAGGCTAATCTGGGACCACACTTTACGCACATGCATTTAGTCCCTGTACAGACTACACAGGCTAATCTGGGACCACACTTTACGCACATGCATTCAGTCCCTTTGCAGATTACACAGGCTAATCTGGGACGACACTAAATGCACATGCATTTAGTCCCTTTGCAGATTACACAGGCTAATCGGGGACCACACTTAACACACATGTATTTAGTCCCTGTACAGACTACACAGGCTAATCTCGGACCACACTTTACACACATGCATTAAGTCCCTGTACAGACTACACAGGCTAATCTGGGACCACACTTTACACACATGCATTTAGTCCCTGTACAGACTACACAGGCTAATCTGGGACCACACTTTACGCACATGCATTTAGTCCCTGTGCAGACTACACAGGCTAATCTGGGACCACACTTTACACACATGCATTTAGTCCCTGTACAGACTACACAGGCTAATCTGGGACCACACTTTACGCACATGCATTTAGTCCCTGTGCAGACTACACAGGCTAATCTGGGACCACACTTAACACACATGCATTTAGTCCCATTATCCCAGAGGGAGGCACATATGTTTCTTTAAAAAACACTCAACAACAGACTGTAAGCAGACTTTACTTAAGTTTGTGGAATGAGGCCGGAGTCCTTCTAATAGGGAAAATTCTTGGTGTTTTGACCACAAATTGGGACATTGTGTTGTTGGTTTTTTGCATGTAGGTGGGTTGGGTACACCTTTCCACCTAGCCTGCCATATAAAGTGCAACTCAGCAACTTAGTCTGCAAATCACTGAATCGGGTGTCCATTTCGTTCACAAAAGTGTTAACAAAGGGAGTCGTTAGGTTTCTGTGTAGTTTAATTCGGGTGTTGCTGCCTCGATGCTGTCACGCTTTAAGAAAATGATTTAGTTTCATATAGCAAAGTAATTCTTCATTTTTGAGTCTTTTTTAATTTTAAAAAGTATGGATGAACATCAAAGCAGTTTGCCCGATTTGTAAAAAAATAAATAAAAAAATATCATAATTGCCATTCATTAAGTGTGCAGTTGAATTTCACTGGCAATAACTTGTTACTCAAAAGGATTATCACTCTAAAGAGCTAATACCAATTAAATTCATCAAAGAAATTACCGAAAAAATAATTATGAATGTCCATTGCGTTCGTCTAAACTCTTTAATTGCTACAAATTGAAATATTGTTTTTCACAAGTCTCATGCGGCAGCCATTTGTAAACATTTATCTATAGCTTAATATATGGATCTTCTTCAGCCAATCAAATAGCGCAGTTTATTACTTACAGTCAATGAAGCGTGCACTTTAGCTGAAGAAGGTTAGATCGTCTGTACACGTGCCTGGGGGCTAATCACACAAATCGACAGCTGTTTATGGCTTAATTAGGGACATATGACAGGAAATACACAAGTGGATTGAAACTGTAAGGGGCTCATTTTTATTAAAAATCGTGTCTAGCCAGCCAGCTGGGGGGCTTTAGCCCCCTAGCCCCCCCACCTAAATACGCCTCTGTATTTGATAGTGTGATACATTTATTTTTCTTTATCTTCAATTGGAAATTTAAGGCAGTCGTTTGGGAAAAATACATTGTTTTAGGATTGTAAATGGGGTCGATTTCAGACCCCAAATTTGACAAATAACAGCAACACTTTATACATACTAAAAACTTTACATGTCCTTGCAAACAGGCTCTATACAACCAAGGCATTCCAATCTTAATTAAATATATCACAACTTTTTAAAAACTCAAGGTCTGACATAAATTCTCGAGTTGTTGTGTTAATGAGGTTTCTTATGAATTAGTTGGGAAGCATCAAGCTGAAAAAGGTTTTTATTTATTGATCCTCAAGTTAAAGAAGTCGTGTTTTTAAAAGGATATACACAAGAAAAGACACCAGTTTACCTTCTGTGAAATCATATCATTCTTGTCCTCTACATCTTTAACATTCTTAATACACAAGTAACACTGTAAAATCATTATTAATTGTGAGATATTATTTTTTGTTGATTTTAAGAGTTGACTGATCCACAAATGTATCACAACGCACCGGAAAATAACTGACATAAAATCCTCATTTATTTTTCCCATTTGAAAAATCCATGCATGTGTCCATAAACTGTTTTTTTTACTATGACATTTCATATGGACGAATATCAATGATTTTGTAATATACAAACAATTAAAGAGGATATTTTTCCTTATGTAAATTCATACTGTTCTTTACAACCTCATCTTTTTTGCATTCTTAATAAACAGGAATTACACAAGTCGGCGCTTTCCTGATGTATTTATGGGTCTGTTAAACGGACCCATACACAAAGCATTTTATTTGTTCTTAAATAAGTGGCTTTTGAAAATTATATCTCAATCATATTTCAATTAGATCTAACAAAGTATATACATATCATACAATAATTTTATTGGTATTAAATTTGAAGTATTACTAAGAATTTTTATTAAATTTGTTTTTCCTAAATCAATGGACTTTTTGTGGGGAAAAAATCTGAGTCCCAAAATTGCATTTTCCCCCAGAAAATACCTGACAATTTAAGCGTGAATATGTTACCTTCTGCGTAGTCAGGTCATCCTTGTTCACCACATCCTCAGCATCGTTGTTCTGACTCAGCAGCGACTGAAGCAGCAGAATTGCTTGATGTATTTCTTGTATGTATATTTAGGACTCACACACATTTATATAAAGGTAATTACAAATAAATACTAAATGTTCAACAGCATAAAACAAAGTAAATAATTAAATATCATATGTGAATATTCTGTAAACAATATATATCAAAATATACTCCTCATAAGATTACTACAACTATATCATATTTTATAAAAACAAATTGCATCAATATAGATTTTATACCATTGTGTATGTCGAAATGAAAGTCTAAAAATAGCTTTAAGTGCTATGTACATGTGCATCTATGTACAAACATTAAATGTGCAGTTGAAGTGCTTTGTTTGTTCATGCACAGCTTTAAAAAACTTTTAAATTAAAGGACCATAAAGAAAAAATGTTATGACAACATAACATAATATGTATAAGATCTAATATTTAAAAAAACTTCACATTGTATTAGTAAATTACTATATGTGTACACAAAAAAGTTGCATCAACAACTACACACACAATGTTGTATTGAAATATAACACACTACTATGTTTGTATGCTAAACAACACATTGTCATTGAAATACTAATCACTAATTACAACAACTAATACATACATGTACACACTATTCCACTCTGAACACCAGGATGTTGTCGTCCCATTCCTGTCCCACAATGATGGATGATGTGGTACTGCTGTAGCAGACTGACTGTGGCCAGCTCACTCCATCCTCCCATGTAGCAAGAGTAGCCAGCTTACTCTCTCCCTCCCAGCCCACCTGGAGTACAGTGGTGGGCCAGTCTTCACAGACCAGCACCTGGCCTGCAGGGGTCACATGTAGAGCAGATGGGCTCTCTAGTGCTAGGTCTGAGTATGTAGCCAGGAGTGTGCCATCCCTGGCCAGGGTGAGAAGCTTGTTCTGGTACCTGCTGATGATGTACAGCCTGTCTCCTGTGGGACTCACAGCACACTTGTATACTGCAAAACAGAGTAACATCAAGATATTGAATTACTGTAAATTTTAAATAATCTTATTAAACATACTGCAGTGATATTGTATTATGCATATGTTGTATAAATAGGCCTTTACACATCTAAAATATATGCATACATTCCAATAAAAAAATAGTTAAGTGCGACAATAAACTTCAGTATCAGTGTTATTGTGTAGAAGTTTACCATGTTGAAATGTGACTGTGGTGAGTTAGAAATGAAGAGTTGCAAAATTACACAGATGGAAACAATTACACAATAGAAAACAATCGCACAGTTCAATCAACATGTGTACATTATGAATGTTACTATACACAGCAATAATTGATTTCTTACACAGGTACCCATGTGATAACAATGTACTGATACTTCATACATGTGCAATATATACGACTTAATTTGTATTTTTAAAGTGTTTAATTTTCTATATCAAGAAAAATAATACTTCAAACAAGAAATATTGATGCGTTTTTATCTATTTTCTCACAAAACCAATAACAACCGCATAATGCTAAAATTAATTATTAAAATTATTACCTACCTTTGAACACTTTTTACAATCCAACCACTTAAATTTTTAAGAGCACTTATTTATACAATGTTTTGAAATTTCTCAATTAATTGCATACATACGTTTGAAAACTTCTTAAAATCAAAATATAGCTATTTAAAGAGTATCTATTTTATATAATTTGTTATTTGTTTATTTATAAAATATATTGCACTGTACAGTAATCTGACAACCACACAAATGCAAACAAGGTCAGAAAGTGTCTCTTTCCAAGGAACTCAGTTTCTATTTATAGACATGTCATGTAGTGACAGTCAAAATACTTCATTACTCATATTTATAAATCAATAATTCTGAAAACATGTATTATCTTGGCTACTGTAGCAATAAAATGGCACATATACATTATTGAACAATTACTTTATATTTTATCAGGGGGGGGGGGTCTGCTATGTAAAAAATGCCCTAAAAGGACCTCGATTCCAAACCAATATTGAACAAAAAAAATCCCAATTTCCATTGTTGTATTTTTTTTGTTTTGTTTTTAAAGAAAGAAATGTCTAATGCTTATTATAGATGAATTTTATTTTATAATAACCTTACAAAGTATATAACTATACATTATATGATTTTTTCCAAACTGGCAAGGTAAAGGCCTGATGTGGGACAATTTGGCATATATGGTAAGCATGTAACGCTGCACAAAATGTCTAGAAATCATGCCACGAAAACCGCATGGTTTAGAGCTATAAGCAGGCAAGATGCAACGCCAAACGGGTAGGTATCATTATTGTATCGATATCTTATATGTCGATGTACATAAATATCGTATTTGTAGGAGTATTACACCATGTAGATGGCAAGCAGTATTATTATGAACATTTTATTTAGTATTAATCGGTAAAAAAATGAATTTGATGTAATATGGCCTAATGTGTTGACATTTTACACCATGATTTGCTAATCACAAACGTGAATGATTAATTTGAGCAGACTGTCATTGAATATTTATGCTACCAGAACAGACCAGTGTAAATACCAACACTCATTTCTTCTATTCGATGAATGCCCAAAATTGTATTATAATAAAATTAAATTAATTAAATTAATAAATTAAAAATTTAAACAACATTGAACTATTTTTTCAATCTATATTGCTTGGTACACTTACAGTAGATACAACACCAACACCCTGCCCCACTGTAACATATTAAATTTGTGGCCATGTTACACACAAACTAGCATTTTTCATTTATCACTATGGCAAATTTAAGGTGTGCTGGCTGTTAATAAATTTATTTATTTTTTTCGGTATTTATTTAAACCCTTGTGCGTATATTGATGTTGTAGATACACCAGGGTATGCTCTAATTATTGGTGGATAGAAATGGTCCAAACTCCATGAACAGGAATAAGGTGCCAACAAAATACCACGGGAAAAAGATCATTTCTATCCAGAAAGTAAAGACATGTAAATCTCTTAGAAGGTGATGAATTGCCATTTCAGCCTTTCAACCCGTTTTAAATTATTTATGCATCTCATGCTTTTCACAGTATCTGAATATAATATAAACAAGGGCTGTTTGGAAAAAATGCATGCCCCCCATATGGGCTGTCAATTGTAGTGGCAGCCATTGTGTGAATACGTTTTTTGTCACTGTGACCTTGACCTTTGATCTAGTGACCTGAAAATTAATAGGGGTCATCTGCCAGTCCTGATCAATGTACCTATAAAGTTTCATGATCCTAGGCCTAATACTTCTTGAGTTATCATCCGGAAACCATTTTACTGAGTCACTGTGACCTTGACCTTTGACCTAGTGACCTGATAATTAATAGGGGTCATCTGCCAGTCATTATCAATGTACCTATGAAGTGTAATGATCCTAGGTGTAAGTGTTCTTGAGTTATCGTCCGGAAACCATTTTACTTGTTTAAGTCACTGTGACCTTGACCTTTGACCTAGTGAGCTGAAAATCAATAGATTTTATCTGCCAGTCATTATCATTTTACCTGTGCAGCTTCATGATCCTAGGCATAAGCATCCTGACACTATTTTACTGTTTGAGTCACTGTGACCTTGACCTTTGACCTAGTGACCTGAAAATCAATAGGGGTCATCTGCCAGTCATGATCAATGTTCCCATGAAGTTTCATGATCCTAGGCATATGCATTCTTGGGTTATCATCCAGAAACCATTTTACTGTTTTAAGTCACTGTGACCTTGACCTTTGACCTAGTGACCTGAAAATCAACAGGGGCCATCTGCCAGTTATGATCAATGTACTTATGACGTTTCATGGTCCAAGGCCTAAGCATTCTTGAGTTATCATCCGGAAACTATTTTACTATTTTGAGTAACTGTGACCTTGACCTTTGACCTAGTGACGTGAAAATCAATAGGGGTCATCTGCCAGTCATGATCAATGTACCTATGAAGTTTCATGATCCTAGGCCTAAGCGTTCTTGAGTTATCATCCGGAAAACCGACAGACCGACAGACAATCTTGTGCAAAACAATATACCCCCTCTTCTTCAAAGGGGGGCATAATAATATATGCAATCAAAATTAATTAATTATAGACCATGCATTTTTACTCAAACTTTTCATTACAAAATAGTGCAAAAAACAACAACAGTTAAAAAAAATATTGTTATATGACACTCAGATCATGCATATTCATACATGTATGTAGCAATATTATTCAAGAACATTTCAAAACATCAAACCTTTATTTCTAGCTTATCACTTAGGCACTTGGTTATTTGAATTTGAGTATGAAGTACCTCCTTTGAATTTAAACTGTATTGTTATTTGCATTTAATCAGCATATTTGTTTGGTGTTGTATTTATATAAAAGAAACATGTATTTACATCTTGCTATTACTTTTTAATAGGTGTTTGAAAGTGCTGATCAGTCATGATGATTCTTCAAGTCCACCGAGTTAGAGTAATTCCAGGGATCAGATTGAATGATTTCATGGGTAATTATATCAATATATATCGTCTCCAAAAATGGCTATTTATTCTTTATAGGGTTTGGCATTTATGTAAAATATTTATGTAGATATAATTTTAACTCAACAGTAACATGCCTCTAGTTCAAAGATTCTTAAGATTAACAACCACTTTTTTAATATGGACGTGAATTGTTTTTGTGAGAACAAAACATAACATACTTTATGTGGAAGGACTAGGAAATTAATATTAACTTTATTGAAAACCAGCCAAATTAACATTAAGATGTATGTATAATAATAAACTTATTCATTTTAGCATCCAGGCTTATTGAGATACTCTCAAGTCTGTTTTCTGGGAAGAACCAGTAAAGATTTTTGTTTTTGTAAAGATCATGAGAACCCTACCCAAGTAGGGATCAAACCTGTGGCCTCCCAATGGCTAGGCAGGCACCATATCTACAATGCCACAACAAGATCATTAAACTATACAATATATAAATAAATAAATAAATAAATATGTATAAGATTTATATATTTCATTTATGCCAGGTCACATGCTGATGACACCAGTGTCGGTGATGGCAGCTCTGAAAGTGTCGGTGGGCAGGCATCTCCTGACGAGCTTGAAATCTCCATTAATAACAAACAAGAGGGCCATGATAGCCCTGTATCACTCCACTGCTGAAGAAAAGGCTGAAACAAATATTCTTGGCATGTGTAAATACTTAAATATAGGCCCTATTTAAGCACATGTACACTTTTGTGACCCTCTGGGCTGGGTCAAATTTAACCTCAGGGACATAATTTGAGCAAACTTTGAAGATAACTACTATATCTCACTACATACAAAATGTGGTAGCCCTAGGTCCTAGAGTTAAGGACAAGAATATTTTAAAAGTTTTAACAAAATAAGCAAGATATGAGCGTATATAATGTTCAATTTTGTGACCCGCGGGTCAAATTTGACCCAAAGGGTATAATTTGAACAAACTTGGTATAAGAGGACTATAAGAATGATGTTACTGCATATCAAATTTGGCAGCAATAGTCCGAATGGTTTTTGACAAGAAGATTTTTTTTAAAGATTTCACAAAATAGGCGCTTTATAAGCGTTTATTCAATTTTGTGATCCTCAGGTGCAGGGTCAAAGTTGACCCCAGAGGCATTTTGAAAAAATGTGGTAGAAGTTTATTAGATGTCTATACATACCAAATTTGGTAGAACTAGGCACAATGTTGGTAGCCCTAGGCACAATGGTTATGGACAAGAAGATTTTTAAAGTTTTCACAAAATAGGCCCCATTAGTGTATGTTCAGTTTTGTGACCCCTGTGCAGGGTAAAATTTGACCCAAGGGGCATAATTTGAACAAACTTGGTAGAGAACTATAAGATGCCACTACATACTGAATTTGGTAGCCCTATAGGCCCAATGGTTATGGACGAGAAGATATGTAAAGTTTTCACAAAATAGACCCTATATAAGCATATGTTAGATTAGATGTCACTACATACCGAATTTGGTAGCCCTATGCCTTGTAACACTTTTGTCCTAGTAAGCTGACTGAACTCAATTCGAACTATCATACATGTAGGGATGCTCTTAAGCCTTGGTTATTTGGCGGTAAGACCGATGTTAAAACAGTCACAAACTGCTTGTTTACTGGGGTTAGAAAAAAAATACTTCAATTTGACAGGGTGATGGAAAGTTTTGTTTACTTGCTGAGATCACGTTTCTGGAACATTACCGTTTATATAAGCTTTTATATAAGCATTAGTATAAAAGAGGGGTATTTTTAAAACAAATCGAGCCATTATTGATAGCAACTCGCACAGTAAACATTATAATTTTACGGCTTTACGGTAAGGCAGGAGAGAGGGACATTTACTTTCTGGATGGATTATTTTTGTGTTGGAGTATCTTGTTTCTTTCTTGTTTTGATCTTGTTCAATTTCTTAATAAGAATTACATACATTTACAATACAAATAAGAATAATATACATTTACTATACAACATATACAAACATTTTAAACAAGAATAAAAGACTATATATGCTATAAAAAGACTTGTTGCTTTCTTTCGCAAACTGATGAGTAGTTAAACAAACCTGGAACATTTAAGTCAAAACAAAAAATTACACAACGCGACTTAAACGAACCATTGAACACTAATATATTCACATAAGGGTAGAAGTGCCACAGCCTTATGGTTAAAGGACAAGACAATTTTTAAAGCGTTCACAAAATAGGCACTATATAAGCATATAATCGATTTTGTGGCCCCCAGGGCAGGGTCAAATTTGACCCCTAGGGCATAATTTCAACAAACTAAATAGAGGACTTTGTCACTACATACAAAATTGTGTAGCTCTAGGCCTAATGGTAATGGACAATTTTTTTTTTAAGTTTTCACAAAACAGGCATTATATAAGCATTTGTTTAATTTTTTGACACCCGGGGCAAGATCAAATTTGACCCCAGGGATAAAATTTGAACAGATTTTGTAGAGGACTATTAGAATTCAATACATATCAAATTTGACAGCCCTAGACCGGATGGTTATGGACAAGAAGATTTTTTAAGTTTTCACAAAATATACCTTATATAAGCATATGTTCAACTTTGTGACCCCAGGGGAAGGGTCAAATTTGTCCCCAGGGGCATAGTTTGAACAAATTTGGTAGAGGACTATTAGATGTCTCTACATACTGAATTTAATAGCCCTATGCCAGATAGTTATGGATGAGAAGTTTTTGAAAGTTTTTACAAAATAGGCCTTATATAAGATTTTTTTAAATTTTTGACCCCCGGGGCAGGGTCAAATTTTACCCCAGGGGCATAATTTGAAAAAATTTGAAAGAGGTTTACCCCAGGAACATTCCTGAGAAATTTCATCAGAATTGGACCAGTAGTTTAGGAGAATAAGATGTCTAAAGGAAAAGTTAGCGCACGGATGGACGCACATGCACGGACACAGGATCAGGACATAAGCCCCGTTGGCCTTTGGACAATGGTGCTAAAAATCAGAAATAGCCATCAAATATGTTAATGCCTCAGACGATAAAATCATGTTTTATACTGGCTTGCCAACTTTCGTTATTTTTAATTCTTTGTTTTTGACATCGATTGAATTTGGTGCCTACGAGTTATGTTCTGAAAAACTGAAAACTGTTAAGATTGAGAAGGGCGTAAAAAAAGTTGACCAGTTGATGAGTTTAAATGACATAATAAACAAATTATCTGAATTGTGATGCAACAAAATGAAAAAAAACCTCTTCATTGCAAGAACTGTATTGATAAATAAAACATTTGTTAATTTTGAATGAGTTGTATCTTTTCATTGTATTGTTGTTCTTTGAATGCTATGTACATTCACATGTGACAGTAACATATACTTTCAAATCACATATATCACAGGCCATATAAGTATAGATTGATATATTTATCACAACAGTCCAAATTTATTTCCCAATTGATTAAAACTAAAAAATTGGCCATGTGTTTATATAATGAACCAACAAAGACTTGAAGAATAATATGAAAATAGTTTTTATGGTTACTGTGCCCATATGAATTTATAAGTGTATTTCTTTGATGTCAAAATGAAACACTTCAGGTATCTGTAAAAAACACTGTTGTAAACTTTTTTGGTTCATTATAAATGAGCATATATCTAATTACATAATTTTTCAGACATTTCTAAAAATTATGGGATACAGAGATATTGCTCATTTTTAGAATTTTCCACTTTTACCACAATTATTCCTAATTTTAATTGTATCTCTATTGATGGTTTTACTATATATATGAATAACAAAAAATAAGGAGACACTCATCGAAAATATTCATTAAAAATAATCCAAGCAATTTAATTTCACGCGATTAAATCATTATCAGTAAAAAGCATTAATATTAACCGACTGAAATGAAATCAGAAACTTAAAGCAAACAGACAAATAAGGCACTCACTTATTAAATTAACTCTTTTTGGGAGGCACAAAACATTTGATCTAGAAAGACATTCTCCTAGCAGAATTGTCGTTCGTGCCTCAACATACAACATCTCTGCAGCGGGCTCAATTCCAGAAATCTTGGCGAAACACATCAAAGTAATTTTACGCTCTTTCATGGAAATATATATCTAGGACACCAAGCATAATATTTTAAGTAATAACCTTCAAAAACTGCATATATTGTTAATTTATCGAGATATTTAATAACAATTATGAGAACAATTTTCATGCCCATTTACGCAAATAGCATCACTCCGCTAAAATGTAAACAAAAGCCGAAATGGTGACGAAAAGCAAGTGTTAATCTACAAACACATTGAAAGTTTCGTGCATGTTTATGTTGAATGTGTAATCAAATGAAATAGCTAATTATGGGAACATATCGTAAGTTTGCAATTTGGATAGATAGATAATAATTAATTTTGATAATTAATAGTGTATCATTGTATGAAGATAATGATCAATGTTTTTGTTTTGTTTTGTTCTGCTTATTTTGCTAGGCTGGTCTTGGTTATTGCTCTGTCATATATTTGTATTCTACCATGTGCTTAATAACCTCTTTGCCATGCTTATTTTATGTCTTTAATTGTCTTCATTAATTTGTAAGCTTACGGTTTAGATTAGCGCAAATCTCTCAGTTCTCATTTATTACTATTAGTTGCTTATCATTTTGCTTTATCATTTGCTTTGTGTTGCTTATTTGGCTAGGCTGGTCTTGGTTATTGCTCTACGTCAAATATATATAATATATATATATATACATGTATATATACTACTATGTGCTTCTAATGCCAGCATTTTTTTAATTATTTGTTTTACGGAAGCGCCCGACCCTATTTTTCGACAAATAAAAATAAAATTCACTTTCGTTTTTTTATATTTACATTTCACCCGCAGACCTGGTATTTTATCCAAAACTAGAAAAAAAAATTGCAGAGATTGCCAAAGTGTTGTTCAAAATTTGTTTATAATACGGGCTGTTTTGTTGTGCCAAGTCGACTTGTAAAGCGTCAGTGATTTTCATTGGCTATTGCAGCCAATGCCACACGCTATTAACCAATTGGTGAGTATTAACAAATGATTTTCATATTGCATTTCTGAAATGACGGACATTAACAACGAGACAAATGTAGCATATTTTAAAATCAAATTAATTAAAAACGGAGCAGAAACAATTTCAATTATGAAAGTTAATCTTCAGAACACCATTGTTGATATCATGCCCATATTATGAGATACGAAATTAAAAATTAGAGTTTTTTCAGAGGTGTCACCATTGATTACTTTCGGTGTGTTTAAACAATTTGGGTAGGTTTAATAAATATGCATATTTATTAAAATGCATATCCTGTAATATTTTTATAGATAAAAATCAACATCCCGAAAATGTCCAAGAAGTACTACCGGTACTTTATGTTTCTTTATAATGAACATTAGGACTAAACCACAGGTACGTGCATCAATAATCCCATTCCCCACCCACTCATATATTTTCTTTATTTATAAAAAAAAGTATGCAACACAGCTTCTGAAGAAAATAACATTGGCTCCCGATGTTTGTATGTCCGTCAAAGTCACAAGAAAGTTTTATTTATTTTTCTTGACATTATTTTTCAAAAATGAGTTTTTATTTAGCCGAAATATGATGATCTATCAACTGTAAATAATGTTTTCATACTGCAAGATTTGTACTGCAAGGAATGCAAATAAATTTATCACACCTCAGGCTCTGTTGATAAATGTGCTCAGGGCCCTCGTTTGGCCGTTTTTGGGGCCGAAATTCGGCCCCATTCCCACCTTAAAATAGTATACTTGTTTCCCCTATTTCACCTAAAAATTCCACCCTCCAAAACAATTTTTTTTATTTTTTTTTACTTTTATACCTATGTTGCCAGCTGGTATCTTGCTAAAAACCTTTGATTAAATATATATTTATGTAAATTGCATTAAAATAGGGCAATATTAAGTGTTGAATGATTGGTGAAAAGATCTTGTAAAATTCCCCTTTTCGCCGAAAACGATGTTAAATTCCTCCCTCTAAGGGCCTCGGCCCCAATCCCCCAAAGTGTAGCAAGGGCCTTGGTGCTCAATCGGCTCTATGTATTTGTTCCAAGGGTTATTATTATCTTCACATTTATATAGCTCTCTCTGTTTATTATACATCCAAAACATGTTATTGCTGTTTCTCCTTAAAATAATACAGACAACACATTCCATAGAAATTTTCATTTGAACTTAAACTGTGAATAAGAGAGGAACAAAATAATATGTGCAAAAGTTCACACCTTTTTATTTTGACAATACTGTGGGTCTTTTACGAAATTTTTAAAGTGAAATACTATTTTAAAGTATACAATTACATACAGTAGTTCAAAAGTTGTGTTCTATATATAATTAATCTTGCTAGTTAGTTATATACAGTCAGCAGAGTAATTCTACTACACCAATTTAAATCCTTGCTACATGTGCTATTTAATTCTTTATACGGCTTTCACTTAAGAAAATGTTCAATGAAATAAATCTAGGTTTCTAGGTATATTGTGTCTTTTACCTCAATATTTTGTTAGGGCTAATAAGAAGCCATTAATGGACATGATACAAAAACTACGAAGATTACCACCATACAATGTCACATACAAAATAATTATCACCTAACCCATGCGTTTTGAGAGAATAATATTGTTTAACTCTTTATTATATAAGTAAATATTTAGCATGTGAAACAAGGACCGGTTATTTTTAACTCCAAATGTATGATTTGATCACACCTAGAAGAAGAAAACACTAACATGTTACACACCAAATATTGAACCCCTGAGCCTTGCGTGTCTGTGTTGTTAGGGATTATCAAAACATTAATCTATATAAATCAGTTGACCCATGAAGCGCAAACAGTTTTGACCAGGGAGACATGCTTTGAGGAAACTTAGCAAAGAACCACTATATGGTTGGCATGCAACGCAACAAACCAAAGAGCCTTGCAGTTTCGGAGAATGATTATATTATTTATATTTATCAGGGGTTCTGAAATATGCTGTCCGAGTTGTCTGAGTCGTCTATTTCCCCTTCCGGACAAGCAGTTTTTGAAAGCTGACTTGTCCGGGGACAAGTAAAATTTCCGTGGTATTTTTTTTGAAAACGAAACTACTCTATTTTCCGAAAATCAAAAACGAAAGTTTATATAAATAGCTTATGATTAATCTGCGGACTGGCACACTTTTTCAACTGGAGGTAGGTTATTTTCCGATAATAATTATTTAATGTAGTAAACCAGTCCACGAGTATATATAGCAACAGCCAATCACGCATAAGAAAACAATTTTAATAGAGAAACCAGCACACATGTGTATAGCAACAGCCAATCACGCATTAGATAACACTTTTTGAACATTGCAAATGGCCGCATACATGTTCTAACGACCTGCATTCTATTTGTATATAATAAAACCACTTCAACGTCAATATAAAGAAGTGAAACTCCAGCTGCTGGAGCAGTATTGAATTTTAATTAAAACAATTAGTTGGTCCTTTATTTAAGGCAAGTGACCGATTGCCCAAACAGTACAAAACAGCACAATACAGCACAATACAAGCCAACATAAACACAAAATATGAATAAAGCTGGGGTCATCGCTTGGAACGGTCAATGCAAAGCAACCTCACACTTGGCCCAGCAATATTCATAATACATTTAAGTGTAAATAAAATTTAACGTCATGGCATTGTAACTCAAATTAAACAATAATAAAAGGGAATTAAAATGCATTAAATTTAATTACTATTTAATTACTCAATTGCATTGAAGATACAAGAGTAACAGAGTTACAACTTTTTGACAAACGATCAAATAAAACTATTAACAATTGTCAACTACATTCCTTCTGGACCAAGTGTGAGGTTGAACGCTCTATAACCAGGTTTAAACCCCCAATACTTTGTATTGACCGTTCCAAGGCGTTGACCCCAGCTTTATTCATACTATTTTAAGGTTGGAATGGGGCCGAATTTCGGCCCCAAAAACGGCCAAACAAGGGCCCTGAGCACATTTATCAACAGAGCCTGAGGTGTAATAAATTTATTTGCATTCCTTGCAGTACAAATCTTGCAGTATGAAAACATTATTTACAGTGTAAATTTTACACATCCTGATAACATTAGGCCAGCATTATTTTTTTTTACCGGAAATTTTTCAAAAAGAAGTACTGACTGAATGACAACTATATTGAACAGTTTGGATCCTGATCGGACTGCTCTTTTGGAGCCAAAATAGTCGCGATCACCCCAAGGTCCAATTTCCTGTTATGTGGCTCATTTTTTCTCATGATTGATACAAATTATTATGATGTAAAGCAAGTCTGTTGTATATTAAATAGTAATTTTTTGTGTGCATATTCCATCCATGGACGAAGGTTACAAAGTTGGTTGTTATTTAAAGCTATTAAACAATTTAAAAAGTTTTCAATTCTTTTTTATTTAAGTCAAATGCATGCTATATTTGTTATAAACATACATATGATTAACACTCAACAAAAGTTTAACGATCACAATAAAACACTACACACCTGGCGTTGTTAATGGTGTCTATTGAAGCAATAAAGTATAATACATGCGAAAGGTGCTTTTACATATAAATATATATATATAATTATGTTTACTATTATTATAAAAAGCTTCTACAACAGTGTAATAAGATATATAAAACACTTACAGGTTAATGCAAGTATACATGAGGTTAAATTGGCTTAATTTTAAATTTTCAAAAAAAAAAAAAATCAGTTAAGACAGTTTTATTTTTATTTTTTTGGTAGACTGCTTACTTTTCATGATTTTATTTTTATTTTATTTATTTATCCCCACTCTCAATTTTTTGAAAATTTCCCGTAAAAAAAAATGCTGGCCTAATGTTATTAGGATGAATTCACCATGATTCTTACCTGTATAATCAGATGACCTATCTTCATAGAGTCTGCAGAGCTGTTTGCCATATAGTGTGTACTTGTACAGAGCAGTACCAGAGCAGATAAACAGTTCTCCCTGATGGCAGGCAATACCTGAACATCCATGTTGTAACTTAAGCTTCCTACCAAGAGTGAGCTGGCCCTGGATGACTGTGATAAACTGAACCTCATGTATGTTTCTATAAGTCACAGCCACTGCAACCTCACTGGGTGTGATCTGACAAATGTCCTGTGACTCAGCCCTCACATCCAAGTGGCTCACCGCATGGTACTGCTGGTTCAGCAGCTTGACCTTCTTATTATTTCTGTCTGCAAGAAGCACTTGCCCATCTGGGAGAACACAGATGGCTGTGATAGAGCATGATTCTGAATCACTTGGTATTCTCACAGTGTGCTCAGACTTTCCCTGGACAGTAAACATATAGTTAGGACCTACAACTCTCACAAGACCTGACAGTTTAGACAAGTACTGTTCAATGTCAGTGTGAGCTTTCATACTCTCTTTCAGCCTCCCCAGACCTGACAATCTGACAATGTACTGCTCAGTGCCTTGTATAGTCTGTTGTAATAACGAACATTCAAGTTTAACACTGTTCTCATCCAGGTATGATTCAACTTGTTGTATTTTGTCAATGCATTTTCGACTAGCTATAATACAGAGTTTCTTGTTGTTGTTGTCACTGCTGTATAGAAGGAGTTCATGGAGTGCTTTTAATTCATGATGATGACGGATGCAGGTTTCAACGCCAGTCTTGAGAGAATCTTCAAGACTTGATAGTGTAATTTTTGCATCATTTAAAGTAATATTTTCTATATGAAACAAAGTGGAATGCATTAATTCATGGATTTTGTTTTGCTCAACTTTAGGTATTTTCTTTAAAGTTCTCCTCACAATTTTGGCCATAGTGGATTTAATTTTGTCGTTCATTTTGTGTACCATGAGTTCTTGCCCCTGGTATGAACTCTTCAGATCCTGGATTCCAGACTCACAGCAACTCTGCAGTTTCCTCAGTTTTCTCATATTGATCAGGAGCTTCTCAAACAGTTCTTGTACTTCTGCTGCCTGCTTCTTGGCTGAGTTAAGTGTTACTTTTTTGCATTTTCTAAAAGAAAATCAATAATTTCAGGGATTTTGTGGAGGTTTGTTGGCTATGCTACATGTATATGGTATGTATCAGCCATGATAAAATCGTGACCAGTTTGGGTCGTCCATAAAGTATGTCACGCTCCAGGTGGAGGGAGGGGGTATTAGAAAGTGTGACAGTTTGTGACATGGGGAGGGGGTGGGTCAGGCCAATGTGTGATGTCACACATTTCTTAAAAAAAAATATTTATTATTTCTTAAGTAGAATTTTAAAATAATTTTCAAAAAAAAATATTTGAATTTGAATTAGTTTTTTGTCCAAATAAGACGAATTGCGTAACTTCTGAATGTGTTGTTCGAATTTTAAAAGGCACCTTAGCACAACATCCACACATATTTAATAAGTAAATAATATTCATTGAATAGATGCCAGTCATAACTATGGATGAACACTTCACTTCACCATGCATGGATGATGTCCAAAGTGAACATTTTTTAATTTAACATGTTATTCAATGAAAAACTGTGACAACTGTTGACAATCAACTATTCTAGTAATGAAGTCATTTTAATAATGTGAAAGTCCCCAAGTTAAATTTTAATATTGTTTAATAGTGAATTGTATTAAAGATAAAATCTGTAAAAGTTATTAATAAAAAAAAATATGTTCGAAAGTGTGAGTATGTGACGTACTTTAGAAGGGGTCCAAGATTTTGTGACAGTTTGTGACATGGGGTGAGGGGGGGGATTAAAAATGGTAAAGAAAAGCGTGACATACTTTATGGACAGCCCCTTACTTCAGAGACTGATGATTGCCAACGGGTGTTATCCTCGTGAAAATTGTGCATAATATATCATAAAAAAACAAATATTTTGACACGAAAAGTGATTTAGCAAATAAAAAGTATAATTGAATCCATTGCACAAAACTGTATTTTGTTATGAGTTCTCAAATGAGCATACTAAAATTTGTAATCGGAAACACGCCATTTATGTTTACGCCATGGTAACAAGTTAATTGTAGCTTAAATTTTGAAGCTACTTTGTGTGTCCTTTGTCAAGATAAAAAGCAAAAATTTATATGTTGGTCATTTATAAAGTCTTGTCTTGAGCATGGGAGACATGTTGTTTTTGTGTGCATTTAAATAAAAAAGTTATATCACGAATGATTTGAAAATTGACATTTCCTTCATTAAGTTCAACTCACCCACTGGCTCTTATAGACTATAATAACGATCCTTTAGATAAGTCACTAATGAACCAGTTATTTTACTTTACGAAGATTAAACAGAAAATCCAGACAAAAATGGATTTACTCAATTGAAATACTCGATTAGACGTGCACACCTATGAATAAAATCAATCACAGTCGGAGCGTCATAGTTGAACTCTGAGGCAATTAAGATGTTATCTATTAGGATGCATGGTGGCGTTTGCCTTAAAAAAGGGCAAAGTGGCGCTTCAAAATGGCGGAATGGCGAAGAGCCACGCAATGAGGGCCTGGAAAAAACACTCAGTCTTCTTTATTTTAATAATCCTACAGAGTCACCCTACAATGTGCCATACTACCTACGTTGTATGAACTGATTGTCATAATTTGAAGCCTGGCCACAAATCTATTACTATTATAAAAACCATAAGACTACTGTACATAGCAAATTTAAACCAAGAAGCGTCATTAGCAGAGTTTATGTAAACACAATACAACATACCCTACATTGTTAGTTATTTAACTATTAACGCCTGTATAAACCATAGGACCATTTTTTGATGGTCGCTAAGCGACCGTCTAAGGTGGTTAGTCTAAAATTCAGGTCGCTACTAGGAGCCCAATACCCGCTTACTACGCGTATCCGCGCGAGAAAGAGTTGTTTCATTTATGCAAGAGGTATGAGTTCTCCAATTATATTCATTCACAAATGGAAACATGATATTAATATCGTGTTCAATGCAATAGTTTAGAACAGTGCTTTTATAGAAAAGAATCAATAAACAATGATCGTATTGTACATGTCGCGGAGGAGATTGTTTATGAATGAATAAAATTGTCCAGTTTCTGCAGCGTCTTCATGACGTAGTATTTTTGCTCAGTCCATTCATAATATGAGGCTATTAATAGTCGATAAACAAAGGAACGTCCACGGGCGATAACAACGCAATAGGTAACGCTCTCACATACACCTCAATGACGTAGTACAGGTCGTTAATTGAGGCTATAAATAGATTCGGGAAAAGTGAACGCTTATTTACATTCTCAATTAATAAAACTTTGAACATAAGTTCAACAATAACTTAAGCGATACGATAGACAAAAACAAAAAATGTTTCATAATCGCTAAACCCGAATATCATAAACAATTTATAATAATAATACGAATGACCTGTTTTGTAACCTCGTTTATGCTACTACAACGGGTATTTCTGGAAAACGTTATTTGGTTCTCAACAGATAGCGGCGATCTTTTGTATTTACGGGTGCTAGCGACGCAATAGTAGAAGGTTAGTAGAAGGTTTAGCTTGTTATTTTCACAGTTCTCAATACATAGACAAGGATATGAGTTCATCAATTACTACAGGCAACCTCGAAAATGCTTCATAATTGCTAAAACGGAAAACAACTAAATATATTATATTAAATATATTTAAAACAATAACAAGGGCTGTTTGTAAAACATGCATGCCCCCCATATGGGCTCAACGTTGTAGTGACAGCCATTGTGGGAATATGTTTTTTGTCATTGTGACCTTGACCTTTGACCTTTTGACCTGAAAATCAATAGCGGTCATCTGCAAGTCATGATAAATGTACCTATGAAGTTTCATGATCCTAGCAATAAGCGTTCATGAGTTATCATCCGGAAACCATTTTACTATTTTGGGTCACTGTGACCTTGACCTTTGACCTAGTGACCTGAAAATCAATAGGGGTCATCTGCGAGTCAAGATCAATCTACCTATCAAGTTTTATGATCCTAGGAATAAGCGTTCTTCAGTTATCATCCGGAAACCATTTTACTATTTCGGTTCACCGTGAACTTGACCTTTGACCTAGTGACCTCAAAATCGATTCGGGTCATCTGCGAGTCATGATCAATGTACCTATGAGGTTTCATGATCCTAGGCATAAGTGTTCTTGACTTATCTTCCGGAAACCATTTTAATATTTCGGGTCACCATGACCTTGACCTTTGACCTAGATACCTCTCAATCAAAAGGGGTCATCTGCGAGTCATGATCAATGTACCTATGAAGTTTCATGATCCTAGGCCCAAGCTTTCTTGAGTTATCATCCTGAAACCACCTGCTGGATGGACCGACAGACCGACCGACATGTGCAAAGCAATATACCCTTGCTTTTTCGAAGGGGGGCATACTTATCTTTTAAAAATGTAGACGGCGTATATGCTGACTTTGAAATAAAGTTTGCAATTTACTTTTCTAAATAAATAAATACAATTCAACTAAGTTAAACTATTGTGTTGTGTTTTTCATTTGTAAGTTGCATATTCACCGCATGGAATATGTGTTAGCATTGTCAAACCACACATGAGTGTGAGTAGATAAAAACAAGGGCTGTTTGTAAAACATGGATGCCCCCCATATGGGCTGTCAGTTGTAGTGGCAGCCATTGTGTGAATACGTTTTTTTGTAACTGTGACCTTGACCTTTGACCTAATGTAAGATATCATCCGGAAACCATTGTACTATTTCGAGTCACTGTGACCTTGACCTTTTACCTTGTTACCTGAAAATCAAAAGGGGTCATCTGCAGGGTGTTTTCCCCACTTTTTGGGAAGATAGCCCATGGATTTGGAATTGGGAATTTTATCGGCATTCAGGGGTTCCGCTGTCGATCGCCATTGGCACCAAAAGGCGCTAATTTTTTTTAAGTGGCTCCAATTTTTTTAAAGTGGCGAATTTAAAAAAATCGGTAAAATCCTATCCGAAAATGTACTGCGAGTCGAAAAGCACGCGACCGAGCATAAGCGGCCAGCGTTTGTAAGTTGTAAATATTGATTTACGACGATGTAAGCGACCTACAGTGTAGAGTGCACTGAAATCACGGAAGCGTGAAAATGTTACAGTCGGTGTTTTTACTGCTATTGTCAAGTTTTATGGGGGTTATTATCGGATTAACGGTTCTTTTATGATAAAGAACACTCAATTATGTAACACTTAGGACAAACTGGCACAAAGATCAATGATTATAACGATATATAAGGCATATCATAATCAATGTACCTATGAAGTTTCATGATCCTAGGCGTAAGCATTCTTGAGTTATCATCCGGAAACTATTTAACTATTTTGAATCGCTGTGACCTTGACCTTTAACCTTGTGACCTAACAAGAGCTGTCAGAGGACAGCGCGCTCGACTATTCGAGTGCTTGACAGTATAACGTAAGCCATCATGGGGAAATTGTTCATATTCAATAATTTATTAGACGATCTTTCAAAAATAAAAAAAATATAAAAATATAAAAAAATTGGGGGGGGTAGGGGGGTATAGGGGTGGGAGGGGGGTATAATGTGGGGTGGGGTAATTGATTAGATGTTGGGGGGGCTGGGGTGGGTAGGGGGGAGTGAGAGGGGGGTATAATGTGGGGTGGGGTAATTTAAGATGTTTAAAAAAAATTTGGGGGGGGGGGCTAGGGGGGGTGAGAGGGGGTATAATGTGGGATTTGGTAATTTATAAGACGTTCGAAAAACAAAAACAAAAAATTTGGGGGGGGATGGGGGGTGAAGGGGGGGTGAGAGGGGTATAATGTGGAGTGTAGTAATTTATTAGATGTTTACAAAAAATGGGGGGGGGATTTGGGTGTTTGGGGGTAGGGGGAGTGAGGGGGGGTATAATGTGGGGTGTGGTAATTTATAAGATGTTTATAAAAAAATATTTTAGGGGGTGGGGGGGGTAGGGGGGTAGGGGGGTAGGGGGAGTTAGAGGGGGGTATAATGTGGGCAGTGGTAATTAATTAGATGTTTAAAAAAAATTGGGAGGGGGGGTGAGTGGGGGGTAGGGGGGGTGGGGGTGAGAGGGGGGTATCATGTGGCGTGTGGTTATTTATAAGATGTTTAAAAAAATTGGAGGGGGGATGAGAGGGTAGGGGGCAGGGGTGAGAGGGGGGTATAATGTGGGGTGTGTTAATTTATTTGATGTTTTAAAAAAATGGGGGGGGGTGGGGGTAGGCGGCGTTGGGGGTGAGAGGGGGTAAATGTGGGGTGTGGTAATTTATAAGATGTTTAAATTGTTTATTTATTTTTTTTGATGGGTGGGGGGTAGGGGGTGGGAGTGAGAGGGAGGTATAATGTGGGGTTTATTGATTTATTAGATGTTTAAAAAAAAACAAATTTGGGGGGTGGGAGGTAGGTGGGTGGGGGTGAGAGGGGGTATAATGTGGGGTGTGGTAATTTATTAAATGACGTTTAAAAAAATGGGGGGGTGAGGTTGAGGGTGAACAAGTATGCAAAATATAAAAGCAATATGTCAAGGGACAATGAAAAAATAACAAATAATCTCACACTGACATTAACAAATATCCTCTATTTATTAAACATGAAATTTAAACTTATTGCATTTGTTTCCCCTGTATATAAGAAATATATAAAAGTGTATTACCTCCCCTGTCCTGCTTATATTTATATTAATCAACAAAATTAAACATTAACACAATATTTAATATACAAAATATACAAAAAAAATCTCATATTCTGATAATATTTTTACTGATCCACTTTATTTTACTCAAATTATTATGTTTCATTGGACTGATAATTATAGATTTAGGATTACAGACCAGATGCTTCAGTTATATTGTTCAGAGTTCGCCCTGTTGGTTGCGTATGCGTTCTAAAGTTATCATCCAAAAACAATTTTAATATTTCGGGTCACGGTGACCTTGACCTTTGACCTAGTGACCTCAAAATCCATAGGGGTCATCTGCAAGTCATGATCAATGTACCTATGAAGTTTCATGATCCTAGGCCCAAGCGTTCTTGAGTTATCATCTGGAAACCACCTGGTGGACGGACCGACTAACAGACCGACCGACAGACCGACATGTGCAAAGCAATCTACCCCCTCTTCTTAGAAGTGGGTTTATATATATACTACGGGGAGAGCACTTCATATGTGTCCACATACGCCTTGTTATGAGTATCTTTCTTCACTTTCGAAATATATCGTTTGTTGATATTTGATTTAAACGCAGTTTTCATTCGAAACATTTAAATCACGCCAATAGCGCCATCATGCGAAAATGGGTCTTATGCGTTTCGGCAAGCGTTTGTTAAACCCAACATGTGCTTTTGCACAGTCAGGCCATAGGCGATGCTGTTCGCTATAAAATCACTCAATATGTTATGTTTCTCCTTACCAGAAGGAGAGATAGCTGAGTGGGCTATTTATATGATGGGCGCATATGGAATAAGACCCATTTTCGCATGACGAGGGTCATTACAAATTTAATTGCGAATTGAAAATGCCACATAAAAGAACAATGCTTTCTGATACAAAATTGAATTCAAAATAGCAAACTTGTTAATAATGGCAGCCTATCCACACATTAAGGAATGATTTCCAGACGTGCTGACCAAGTACGGTAAACATTGTGGTATGATAAATAAACGATTTTCTCTGATCATGACACTATACTATTTCGCTAATGATTGTTTTCATATCTTGGAGGCGAAAGTGAAATTCTGCAAGATGGATTGTTACGCGTAATTGTAACAGGGCAACAATTTGTGTCGTTTGAGCATACTGAGAGTAGTCCGGAAATCCTTACACTGAATTGAGCACATACGCAGTGATGTTACAAAAATTTAGAGGTTGTATCTCGAATCAGCTTATTAAATATTCGAAAATATTCATGCGTGTCTGTTGGCGTTATTTAAAAGTCACTAAGATGAAAACTGAGTAAAACAGCTACACCTAAAAGAGCATTAGTGCTCTATACCTATGTTTATGTCAGCGTTGTTGACACTGTGTGAACTGCTCGGGTAACAAGTAAAGCATAAACAGCAATGTTTATACAGTCAATCTTGTATTAAGAGGCCACTCAAGGGAGTAATCAAAAGTGGTCTCTTAATAAAATGGTCTTTAAATAAAAAAGGCCATTCTGGAAGAATGCTTACCCTCAATTTTAATCTATATAAAGGATAATCTCTTTTGTCCACAATGATTTTAACTTTTATAATCAAATGAATATAAACACAATACATAAACAATATTTTACTTATAATGTGTTTTATTTTTTCACTTATTATAAATTATCATATATTATAAATGAATTGTGTGTACATATTTATTTGCAAAAACAACATAGACAAGGAAATATTTTTCGCGTTTTTTCTCACCTGACACATAATTTTCCACGTTTTCAAGCACCTCGGCTTTACGCTTAAGAATGTTCTGAATTTGAGTTTTACCGACTACAAACTCATCTGCAATTTTACGTGCACTTTTACTCTTTGACAATTCCAAAACCGGAATTTTCTCGTTCAACGTTAAAACTTTTCGTCTTTACATTTTAATTTCTGCATGTACGCTTAAGGAAATCTGACTCGATTATGATACATAATGAGCTGAAAAAATTAAAACACGTCAATTGAAAACAAACAAACAGACCTGATTGGAAAATTCATTAAGTAAATAACAATGTGATTGGCTAACAAATATCTACTAATTAGCATAATTACAAATTGGTAATGTACGGATTTCGACAGATGTTGCCGATTAATAGTTTATTTTCCGCACTTCTCAGGAAATGATTGTCGCATACAGTGCATTGTTTCTGCACCTGTTATCTATACTCGAGAAAAATCGGCGTTGTCTCTTAACGTTCCACATAGTAAACTTTTTAAGCTGTAAACTGTGCGTAAAACGTTCCTCTATTATTGAACTCAATAAATTGATATGCAGTCTACAACAATACCGGTCAGAACCGGTCAACGAGACAAAGCATAATCATAATGGTTGGTGTGAAAACAAAGCAGCGGTGTAACAGTACATCTTATCAGCTTAGATAAACAATTGTCCCGTAATCGTTCATAGTTCATGGACGACACATAGTTACTAACAATGTTCAATACTCTTAAATTACCGGTGTGTAGCCTATAATTCGATATCTCGTCATGCGCGTATTGCCAAGATAACGAGATTTGTATTAACTACCATTTTCTCGTGCCGCGCATGGGACCAGTCGGTCCCTCTCTATTTATTTTAATTTCTCTGCATAATATAGGATAAAATATTCAACAACACCACGTATCAGTTTCTAGTCCAATTTAATGTCTAACATACTTAATATTTTCGGTTATACAAATACAGTCTGATAGCTACATGATCGTATCTTTCTCGATCCGTACACCTCCAAGTCTAAACGCTAACCCAACCGCGGAGTGCCGCTGTCCTTCCAAACATCCCCATTTTGTCCCCAAATTAATTTGCATATTTTTCTTTTAAACTTTTTATTGGTCCTCAGCTAGTATGGTTATTATTCATTGGTTGATTCGTCAGAATATTCTAGAAGGAACACTTTTTCATGTATTCACTTGCTTGGCGGATATACTAAAATTTAATCAATATATATTGGTACTAATCAATTTTTATTGATATAGAGTAATTCTGTTACTTTCGTCAGTACTATAACTTTTGTACCCCAGACAATAGGTGACCTTTTCATCTGTGCTGTTTATTGACCATGAGTGTTACTTATAATCTCGTATCTATATGCCGACTCTGGACTCAATGTGTTCTTATTTGGATTTAATCAGGTCTGACTTTCCATGTTATTGATTCCAATTATACCCCACCCTGAGTGTGTTTGCTTTCTTACTTTAAATAAATCTTAACCAGGTCTTAGTTTTGTAAATACCTCCCATTATTAATTGTTCAGACTTTATCTTAACATTGCATATATACATTATTTGAATATACATATTATCCTTTTTAATTTCTATCGTAAGAATAAAGTCATAAGAATAAACGATAAACGATATGTTTGCATACTCGCTACTGATATACTTGTCAATATTTCGTACATAAAGAAAACCCAAATATTTCACCCAATTTCTCATCATTATTTGACACAACTTATCCTCTCAATTTGATTTTTATGTATTTTAGGATACAGAAAAATCTTTAAGAATGTAAGTATGGAAGTAAACGAAAACATATTAATACATACGATGTAGAAAATCAAACACGCAAACATGAAAACATCAGTGACTAAAACATATATATGATGAAAATCTGCAAATTATTAATGAAATTTTTATCGAATGTTTCTGCGGAAATAATAAAACGTCGGAATATTTAAATAGTCAATGTCAATCACAATGAAGTGGAATGTGTCACTGGTTTGGAAAATCCAATACGAATAGTGTCCATTTTTGACATCTTCGCTGGAGGCGATGTGGCGTCTAGGTGAAGAGATGAGACGTCGGTTGGAGAGTATGGGACATCTGGTTGTAGATGGTAACATGAAGTCGATTGAAGACGGCGGCTTCCGAATGAAGACGATGGTTGTCAGTCGGAGAAGCTGTTGGTTCTCGGTTGTCGCACGATTTAGAATACTTCAAACGTTAATTATATAGAGTTCTGAAGAATGTCTGCGCTCATGACTGTAGCATCATAATAACTGTTTATGTACACGTAATGAAGGTAACACATATATATATATAAGTTCATAGACGATAAAATGTTCACCTAATATATGTACAAAGTACGCGCGATTTTTCATCATCAAGTCCATTCATATCATCGTATCTTTAAAAATCATTTTCGACGACGCGTGAAATGTCCATTAACAGTCCACTCGTTGTATGGTACTGATGCTGGTTCACAATTTGGATCCATGTCGACAATGTTGGATCCTAATTGAAGTCGTCTGTTAAGTCATCTGATTCTCGACGGATACATCGTCGTCGAAGATATCTGCATGTCGATGACATATTCGTCTTCTGTGTCGGGGTGTTAAGATCTGATCACGATCTCAAATGCGTTATGAACGCATGTTGCTGCAGGCAAACCACGCCAACGATGTCAGGAGCGCTGCTTTTCTCCTTAACTTGTATCGCATTGGCAAATCTTATAGGGTCAATTACATGAAATGATAAACGGGCCTTTTATTTACATATTAATAGTAAATCGAATTTGTTATATTAGCACTCAGATTATTTATGACACCTGTGATAATATACCTAGATAAAATGAATGTGCTAAAGAAACGCTATTCTCATGACACAAATTCATTATGTTTAATTTAAACTATACGCATTTGTCTATTAAATAAAATGCATGGTGCTTTATTATGTTTTATTTACTTAGAGAACAAAAATTTACAAACAAAATCCCTTGTCTTAATGTAGTTATTCTTATAAAGAAACGAAAAAAAACTATATATATGACCAGTATCAAAAATTTAATGTATTATAGCAATATAGTTGTATCTTTTGCATTATACTAATAAAAGGACTGTGTTGCTTTGAAGGATATTTACAAACTGTGTTAAAATGTTATCTACGCTTAAAAAGGTGTTTACTTGAGAGCTGTAGGGCATAAGCTAGCGTTAATTTACGTCGTTGTCGAGTGCGTTATCATTAGCTGGTCTGATACGCGTATATTTGTATAATCCTAAATGTCAATAGGTTGACCTGTTCCGTTAATCAACCGTCTGTCAGTTATATAATCCTTCAATTTCCTAATCTTAACGTATGGTATTGAACTTTTCAATTTATTTATCCCACCCTGGGTGTAAATGTATTCGTGTTCATACTTGAAATAAATCTTAAATCGGATCTTAGTCTATGTAAATATCTCCCAAAAGTTTTATTACGCTTCAGAGCTGGTTGCTATTACGCACGGATAAGTGGTATTTCACCCGTATACTAAAGTATGACATTTTCATTTCATTCTAAACCCGTATATCCATGCTAATGACGATACATTATCAAAATCGGACGATACCGTCCTCTATAATCCTGTTTTTACATATATACTACATATACATTCAAAACATATTTCTCTATATACAAAATTTTGGGGGTCTTTAAGTCTCGACATCTATCTCGCTTTATTTCGTAGTCCATTCATTCACATGTGTTCACATGTGTTCAGCCATTGTCTGAAGGCACGTGAAAATTGCTTTCTTCATTGCGTTATTTGAACGTGAAGTCCTTTTTGTCAATTTTCGTTTTTTGTTTTTTAACGCTACCGAGTCAATTTGCATCTGATCGTCTGAAGAATCATTTTCAAACCTACGTACAGGTGAGTTTTGTGAATTACCGTTATTGTAATGCATCGTATCTGATTCACTGGAGCTTGACTGTATATCCGCGAATTGTTTGTTTCTCAAATGTTTTTGCAATTCAGCGAGTGGTATGTTTTCCTCGTCATCCGTGTTATCTCTAATATGTCGGGTCTGTTGCGTAATTACAGGTAACCCATGTACTGAGTTATTTGAATCGCTATCAGAAGATAATGTGTCGTCCGCAAAGGCTAAATTTGCTTTTCTAATCGGGCGCGCTAGTGGTTTATCTATCATTGGCCATTCATCGATATTTGCGTGCCTTATTTGATCAGCGTGAACTTTAATAGTTGAGTTGTCTAACTGATTCTTTATTACGTATGTTAACGGCGACTTTTGTTCGATTATACGATAATATGGCCTCCATTTACTGTCTAATTTATTCGTACGTTGAAAGTTTTTGTAGTAAACGGGGTCATTGATTTCGAATTTAATATCTTTCGTATTTTTATTCGCATAATCAGCTTGTCTACGTTTCGATTTTTGAATTTGGGCACATACCTTTTTAAATGATTTGTGTTGTTCTTCTAATATTATTTTATGATAATCTTCACCGTGATATTTACGTCTAGGCTTTAACAAGTTGTCTATTGGAAGAATAGGGTCTCTATTAAAAAGTAAGAAGAACGGTGTGTGCTTCGAAGTCTCGGATGTACAAAATCTCATTGCCGCTAAAGACATGTTTAAATGTACGTCCCATTGTTGTACATTTTCTTGAACCCGTTTTGATAGTATATTATTCATAGTCCCATGTGAACGCTCGTTCATGCCATTAGACGCGGGATGATATATTGTCGTCTTTACGTGGTCAATGTTCATTGATTTTAATGTTTCCGTGAAAGCTGTGCTTGTGAATTCTTTTCCGTTATCAGTTATAATTCTTATAGGACAACTATGACGGCAATAAATCTCGTTCATTAACAGGTGTATTACGCTATCAGACGATTTATCCGGCGACGGAAATGCCTCTATATATCCGGAAAATTGATCCACGAAACATATTATATATCTATTTCCGGAAAGCGTTTTCGGATATGGACCGCATATATCTATGGAAACAACTGAAAACGGAAACGGCGGTATTGAGGTATCTGACGATATGGGAGCTTTAATTGCTTTTAAATTTCTACTTTGACATATAATGCACTTAGATACATAATCATTCAATTCTTTGAACATTTTAGGCCAGTAATATTTCTCTTTTAGTGTCTGAAAAAGCCTTTGAGACCCAGGATGCCCATTTTCATCATGATATTGCTTGACAACTGAACCAGTCAGGTGTTTAGGTACAAAAAGCCTGAGAGTAGGTTCCTCATCTACGTTTGATATGTAGTACAGTATGTCATCAACCGTTAAATATCTATCATCTTCACTCTTGTTCTGTTTCCCTAATCTTAATCTCGCTTTAATCTCAGATATATGAGGGTCTTTTTCTTGTTCTATTTGCATATTAAGCCCTGATATGTTATCATTCGACGCTGTGTCGTCGACTGGAAGTGGCCGCGGGGTAATAATATTATCAATTATTTGCCTGTGATCGATATGCGTAGAGTCAATTACATTAATTTCGCGCGTCTGGTTTTGTCCATTTATTTCCGAACTAATCGTCAAATGTTTATCGTTAATATCTAATTCTAGTTCTGTTTGATCGCATTGATTATTCTTTATTTTGGTTTTTGGAGGTCGGCTTAGAAAGTCAGCAATAATATTCTTTTTCCCCGGTATATATTCAATTTTGCAGTTGTAACCCGCTATACTTAAGGCCCATAATTGTATTTTCTTGTTTTGCATCGGACTTTCCAATAAATACTTAAGCGGCTTGTGATCACTCTTTATAACAAATTCAGCATTGTGTAAATAATGGTGCAATTTACTTAGACTGTAAAATATGCTGTAACATTCTTTTTCAATGGTACTATATTTGCATTGTGTGGGGCTTAATCTGTGCGATATGAAAAATATCGGCTTTTCGCCCACATAATCCCCGGTCTCGTTACTGTCGCATTTTTGAGTCAAACAGGCTCCGACGCATTTATCAGATGCATCCGTATACAGAATATAACCTTTTTTTGGATCAGGGTATGAAAGATAAGGGATTTGCGTAAATGAGTCTTTTAATTGTAGGAAACTATCTTCGCATTGTTTTGACCATTTAAATGGGACATTCTTTCTCGTGAGATTAATGAGTGGCTCGACTACTTCTGAATACGACGGACAGAATCTCCTATAAAATCCTGCAGCACCTAAGATAGATCGTACATCGCGCACGCACTTTGGCCTAGGGAATTGTCGGATCGCTTCCACTTTTAACGGATCCGGCCTTATACCGTTTTGATCTATGATGAAGCCTAGGTATCTAGTCTCTCTTTGTAAGAATTGACATTTTGATAGTTTTAGCTTTAGGTTATGTTTACTGAGACTCTGTAGTACTGTATCTACGTGTGATAAATGAGATTGCAAGTCAGGTGAAAATATTAAAATATCGTCTAGATACGCCACAGCGAAGCTCTCACAACCTTTGAGTACTTTATTAGCCAATTCTTGAAATATAGCACCGGCGGAGGAGGCACCGAAGGGCATAACATTAAATTGAAATAGACCCCTGAATCCCGAAGCGAAAGCCGTTTTTTTCTCTGTCCTCTTCCTTTATAGGTATTTGCCAATATCCCGATATCAAATCTAAACTGGTGAAATATTTACTTTTACCTAATAACGCCAATATATCATCTATTAATGGTAATGGATAGGCAATTGGTTTTGTAATTTTGTTTAATTGTCTAAAATCAACACAAAACCTTTTCTCGTCTTTATTATCTTTGTTTGAGTCATGGTTATTTTTCTTTTTATCTACTAAAACAATAGGGAAGCTCCACGGACTTCTTGACGGACTTATTATGTTTGCGTCTAGCATTTCGTCGATGGCTTTATCTATGAATACCTTATTGTTTAATGGTGTTCGATACGGCCTTAATTTAATGGGTGGATGATCCCCTGTGTCTATGGTAAATTCTATTGCTGAAGTTTGTGTTAATTCTAAATTATTTCTTGCGAAGAGAGTTCTGTGTTTTAAGAGTATCGGTAGAATATTTTCTTTTGATTTTCATCTACACGTAAATCTGATAAGATTTCATCTTTAGATAAACCTGATTTCGGCTGATTATTTTTAATAACTTCTTGTACTGAGCATATTTCATTATCATTTACCGATTTTATTCGCCCTATGGCACAGTGTCGTCTAAGCCTTATTGTTTTGTGCGTATTGTTTATAATTAAAATGGGAAATTGTCTATCACGCGTTGTCTTGACGACTGAATTAACAATTGTTAAACCGGGTTCATTATCAAAGAAAGAATTGCTTATTCCATTGAATTCATAATTCGTATTTGAACGTATGCAGTTTCTTTTAGCTTGAGCAAAGAGTCTATAGGCAGTTTGTGGTTTTAACACAGTATGTCTGGTTAATCTCGCTATCGTTGAAAGATGTACATCTTCTTCTAGAGGTACATAACAGTTATCAATCCTCAAACATCCTAAATCAAAGTATAAACGGACACCATTATCTTGTAAAAAGTCTCTTCCTAAAATAACATTTCTATTAACGTTACTTACTACAAAAAACATGTGCTCTTTATATATGCTCCCTATTTTGAATCTCAATTTTACACTTCCGTGGACATGTAATGAATTTCCATTTACCGACTTTAGATTTACTTTTTGAAATATCAGTGCGGGTTTTTGTTTTAACATATCATAAGTACGTTTACTCACGATGCTGACTTGAGCGCCCGAGTCTATCAAGCTCCTAAATTGATAACCACCTGTTGAAATAACACAAGAATTTGGACTACCACACAAAGCGATATTATATGTCTCGACTTTTTCATTCTTACCATAGACCCCTTTTTGGTAAGAATTTCCTAGTTTTTTCGATTAATGTACGTTTTTCTTTGAGTACATTCTCTACTAAAGTGTCCTAATTTACCACAATTCCAACAATCAATTTTATTTTTCCAATTTTTGTCATATTCTTTATTGCGCCCGTTACCGTTTTTATCTATCGTATGACAGTTCCGCCCTACCGTATATGCACTTATCTCTCGTTGCCTACGGCGACAGATTTCAATAGAATGACCGTGTTTCTTGCAATATGTGCAAACAATAGATGACCTAATATAATCGATATCTGTCTGAATATTATCGGTCGTAATGTTATCAAGTCCATTTATTTGTGATCGTAACTCAAACCTAGCTCTGACACTTTGCTCATGTATAGCGCTTTTTAAAGCATTTGATAACGTTGCATGATTTTCGCGCATTAATTTAAGTCTCAAATAATCGTGCGATAATCCGTCGATAAAAATTTCTACTAACTGTTTTTCCTTATATTCTAAATTTCCTTCAATATTTTCGTATGCGTCAGTCGCAAGAGATAAAAGTCGCTCAGCGTATATTTGAACATTTTCGTCGGTCTTTTGTTTAGTCGTCTTTAATAATGAGAAAGCGTATTGTGGGTCTTGAATTTCTGCAAATCTTAATTTAAGCTGTTCCTTTAAATCAGTCCATGTCCCTGTCGGATCATCAGTCAAAAAACGATGTATGTAATCACTAACAAGCCCTTTACTAGATTGGTAAGCAACAAATTTTAATTTATTCTCATCTAAATTGGTAAGTGTTCCATATTTTTCTACATTTTTAATCCAATTTTTAAATTCTTTTGAATTTCCATCAAATGATTGTACAACCTGTGAAATAGTCTGAGTGCTTATGGCCGTTTTAACATCTTTAATTTGTTCATTTAAATTTTGAAATAATTCAGGGATTATTTGATTTGCCATTTTGATACAAGCGTTAGGAAATAAAACAGTCACTCACCGGAAGTTGCAGAATGTGTGCGGTCTGATGTCGTTGTTCCCGGCTCACGGTTGTTGTTACTGGTTACAGAATTTGCCGAAACGGAGTTTCTTCGCGTTGTTTTCCATGGCTTCGTAATTGTAAGTGGTAGTATTTCTTTGTTCGAATCCTTGGTTCACGAGCACCATTTAACGTCCTGTGTCCCGTAATCGTTCATAGTTCATGGACGACACATAGTTACTAACAATGTTCAATACTCTTAAATTACCGGTGTGTAGCCTATAATTCGATATCTCGTCATGCGCGTATTGCCAAGATAACGAGATTTGTATTAACTACCATTTTCTCGTGCCGCGCATGGGACCAGTCGGTCCCTCTCTATTTATTTTAATTTCTCTGCATAATATAGGATAAAATATTCAACAACACCACGTATCAGTTTCTAGTCCAATTTAATGTCTAACATACTTAATATTTTCGGTTATACAAATACAGTCTGATAGCTACATGATCGTATCTTTCTCGATCCGTACACCTCCAAGTCTAAACGCTAACCCAACCGCGGAGTGCCGCTCTCCTTCCAAACATCCCCATTTTGTCCCCAAATTAATTTGCATATTTTTCTTTTAAACTTTTTATTGGTCCTCAGCTAGTATGGTTATTATTCATTGGTTGATTCGTCAGAATATTCTAGAAGGAACACTTTTTCATGTATTCACTTGCTTGGCGGATATACTAAAATTTAATCAATATATATTGGTACTAATCAATTTTTATTGATATAGAGTAATTCTGTTACTTTCGTCAGTACTATAACTTTTGTACCCCAGACAATAGGTGACCTTTTCATCTGTGCTGTTTATTGACCATGAGTGTTACTTATAATCTCGTATCTATATGCCGACTCTGGACTCAATGTGTTCTTATTTGGATTTAATCAGGTCTGACTTTCCATGTTATTGATTCCAATTATACCCCACCCTGAGTGTGTTTGCTTTCTTACTTTAAATAAATCTTAACCAGGTCTTAGTTTTGTAAATACCTCCCATTATTAATTGTTCAGACTTTATCTTAACATTGCATATATACATTATTTGAATATACATATTATCCTTTTTAATTTCTATCGTAAGAATAAAGTCATAAGAATAAACGATAAACGATATGTTTGCATACTCGCTACTGATATACTTGTCAATATTTCGTACATAAAGAAAACCCAAATATTTCACCCAATTTCTCATCATTATTTGACACAATTAACACGGATTTGTCCCTGAAAGATCAATACATTAACCACTTTTACCTCCTAGTGGTCGCTTAATTCAAGATGTGGACATCAAAATACATAGAAATCAGCGGTCGCTGGTTCGTAAGACAAAAGTCGCTGAATACAATATCATTATATAGCGAAAAAGCTCCGTGGGATTTCAAAATGGTCACATAAGACAAAGGTCGCTTAATACAAGTGGTCGCATCCACAAGATTGACTGTATACTTTTATTCCTCCATATACAAGATACGAAGATTATTGTGTATTTTGAATTTGTATATGGTGTCAAAAATCAAAAGTTTTGTACACGGAACTTTCATTATGAATTTATATTCTTGGTGAGATAGTTATTTGATATTAGAAAATATATTCCTTCAATATGATGGTGACTGAAAATTTTCTTTATATTAAGTTCTCATTACCATTTTCATCATACTTTCTATGCTTTCAGAACGTCCAAAAAGCATGTTGTTTTTATTTTGTCTACGTTATTTCTATGAAATAATAAGGATGATAAAAAGTGCACACAAAACTTGACCACTGCGCTATGACACACACTTTATAAAGTTGAATGACGTGTGTTCATTTAAAACTTGCGATTGATTTTGAAAAATGAATTGCGTGTTAAATAATGCAATAGCGAACATCTTTAGTTCCTTCAGCGCTTTGATTAATTCCTGACAAATAAATGGACCCAACAAAAGATAACTAATCTGACAAATAAGAAATACCTCAAAGTATGTTGTTTTAAGGATTTTTAATGTTAAAATACCTGTGACTTAAGGAAACACATTTTGAGCAGCACAGCTGGCTGTGATCTTTGCAGAACGTCTCTAGTTTTTTATCAGTGTGTATTTTACACATAAGTATAACAGCCTCCAACTCCTTTGAGACTGGCCAGTTCCTCATATTTAGTCGGTCGTACTTTTCATGTTCACTAAACAAATAGTCATGATGTAGCTCACAGCACTGTCTACAAAAACACTGTTGACATTTTCACAGTAATACACTGCATATTCTTCGATATTCTTGTTTTTCTTGCATGATACACAACCGAAGAAGAAAACTCTATCAGACTGTGTCGCCATTTTGTTTACAAACTTTCAATAAGTAATATAGAGCACATGTATTTGACTTAAATATAAATCTATACTCCCTAAATGATATAACATAGATGTGTTGTCACTTTCATAGCCTTAGTGTCCACAGTGCAACAACAGAAGTATTTTAACCTCAATGTAACATGCACAATCTACAAATGTCTTCCAACATTAAACTGCCTCTAGATAGGCTCTGAAATCTTTATACCTGCTGTATCACATGACACAATGATTGGTCAATATGGAGAGTCATTAAGGTTTAAAGCGATGTATTCAGACTTGTCTGTGTATCAGGTAGACTTTTGATTTAAAGAAAAACTTTTCTAAAATTTGTTTTTTCCGAATGTCATTTCCGATATTTTCTTGTGTTGTCAGTTATCTGAGATATTTGTTTTTGTAATAGTTACTTCACTTCAATAGGTCACATTACACTATATCTATCAGGTTTTTTTATTCATCATCGTTAATGTACGTTTTATTAATCATGGTATACAAATATAATAAATAGCATTACCAATGTGAAGAAAAACAAATTTCTTTTACGTGACGTCTTAAAATAAACAGTTTGCAGATTTATGATATATGTCAATATTAAATTAAATTTAAAAGAGACATAACGGTTTTCACACATGTATTTTGGGGATCTTATTACTCAAGTGTTTCTACTAGGGGAACGATTGCGCTGAGAAGTGCAAATAATGTCAAAACAACATCGATGGCAATTAGCGAGCTGGGACCCGCATAAAGTGCGCCGCTTTATCGCTCTTATCGACAATTATCGGCAACTTTCATGCTTCAGTGCACATTATAACCTCAAGTCTTGCTGTCAACACAGATTAGCAGATTATGCTTCGTTATTACTCTGGTTGTTTTAATAAAAGTATAATTATTATGACGGTCAGTCTTCCCCGAAAATTTGAAATCCACGAAATTACGTGTCAACGAATTAGTTGTTTTTCATTAAACCACGAAATTTCATACCAACGAATTCCTAAACGTTTACATTAATGTGATATTGAATCTTGAAAGTTGAATAATAAAGGGACTTGAATGAGATGAAGTCAGTCAATTGTATTCCATTATCATTAACAGCTCTTAAAGGTACACATTAAATACAGCCTACTTGTTCGTAGTGAACAATACAATTTAAGATTTGAGGAAATTTAAATGTAAACAAACCTGTCAGCATTTGTCTGTTTTCTACTTTGAGGTAGTAATATTATACTATATATATTAATAAATTGCTTGATACCAATGCGACAACTAATAGTAATACGTTTTATATGTTTAATTGCAACAGAACTTTAGTAATGATTAAAAAACTACACCATTCTATTTCATGCTCATATTCTTAATCATGATATTCAACAAACCTTGTGTATCAAAGGTCTCTCCTTCAAAGTTCCAGTCATACAGTACATATAGGTATCTTCTTAAGAAAGTCTTCCGAAATATTATGATAACAATGCTCACTCCACTTACATGTACATTCTCATTATAAACAATTAGTTGGTCCTTTATTTAAGGAAAGTGCACATGACCAATTGCCCAAACAGTATGAAACAGCACAATACGAAACAACATACACAACATAGAAGAATAAAGCTGGGGTCACCACCTTAGAACGGTCAATGCAAAGCATTAGGGGTTGAAACCGGTTTTATAGCCCTCAACCTCACACTTGGCCCGGCAATATTCATGATTTATATACGTGTAATTAAAGTTTAACCTCATAGCATTGCAATCAAATTAAACAATAATAAAAGGGTATTAAAACCTATTCAATTTAATTACCATTTAATTACTCAATGGTAGGAAGGAGACCAGAGCGACAGAGTTACAACTTTTGACAAACAATGAAATGAAGTAACGAACAAATGTCTACTAATATATCGCTTCTTTTTAGAAATATATTAAAATATTTAGCCTCATACAGATGATATTTCAGATCATCATGGTGCAAATACAGAAATGTGCAGCAAAAATGGGTGAAAAAAATCCATATTGCATATACAGTACAGCCAAAGCGGAACAAACGTATTTCGCGATCCGCGGCGGCAAGGCGAAACGAGTTGATGCCGCGTCAGTCATTGAAGCCGCGTCAGAATGCGGCGGCAAGTCGCATTTCGCCGCGAAACTTCGCATCTGTCCGCCGAGGCATGCCGCGATCCGCGACATGATGCCGAGTCGATGCGCATCATGAAATAAAAAATCTTTTTAAAATTATTAGTTACATGTAGTTAACAAATTTTGAAAGAACAATTATAATAATAATTAAAATCATAATAAATTTATTGTGCGCGGATTGTATTAGCATATACATGTAAGCATAGTTAATGTGTCTGGCCAATTATTAAGTTTGTTTCCCGCCCGTAGTGTATGTATTTCACACATAAACAAGGTAACGTAATTATGTTTTCGCACATACAAGTGGTCAAGGCTCCAGCATATGGTGGATTTATAAATTAATTGTATGTTGATTCCGCTATTATATTTTAGCTGAGAAAATTAGCAGTTTGAAGCCACATCAATAATCAAGACGGTGACGACGTATTTGTAGTTTTGTTAATTATCAGCTTATTATAACTATTGTTTGAATATGCGTATATAAACACGTTTTATTTTGTTCATATTATACAGTTAATATCGCTACTAATTACCCGATAATCCCGTATATTCCAGTTTTAAAGCAAATGCTGGTAAACATTTACGATACACAAACATTCTCGATATTTTCTTAAGTATCAAATACATTTTGGCATTTGTTACTATTTATAGAGATGATGAAATAACGTCTAATCGGGGCGGTTTTTTTTCTCCACTAAACACGCGATTTACGCCTGACGTGATGTTCATGTATTTATACAATACAAAATACACCCAAACTTTCCAAACGACGTTCTACATGTCTGCATATTTTTCGCGCGCTTTTTATGAAACAAAGGATATTTTAGCACTGTTTATTTGACGCTAGAATTTGTCAAAGGACGCGTTAGCATTACAATTCGGAAGTGTGTTTCGGATAACAAATTTAATAATGATAATCGAAAGAAACATAAACAGTTGCGCGTAATTAATTCAACGCTACACATACATGTATGTACATGTAGGTGGATATCTTTTCACTCGATCCGCCGCGAAAGTACGCAAGGTTAATACAGACTCGGCGTCGTTGCGCGGATCGATGCCGAGTGCCACGGCGATACGCCGCGTGAACACACGATTCGGCCGCCGCGGACTAATAATCTGGCCGTGGCGTAGCCGCGGATTATGTTTGTGCCGCTTTGGCTGTACTGTATAATGGTTGTTTATGTGAATGCTAAAAAACAAATCAAACTAGAAACGCCGGTCAGAGAGAAAATATTAATAAGGTTTAACACTATAAACCCGATGGCCTATGTATGTAGCCCAAAACAGTGAAAGTTTGTGTGATGATGTAATTTAGAAGAGATGACACAATGATGTCAAAAAATCCAATATAATTAAAGGGACAGTACTGTAAAATAAAACAAGATGTGTTTGAGAAACACATTGTCCCCCTATATGATGTTTGACCTTGTAGGATGACCTTGACCTTGACCCTTCACCACTCAAAATGTGCAGCTCCTTGAGATACACACGCATTTGAAATATAAAATTGCTAGCTTCAATATTGCAGAAGTGACATTACATGCGCAATTTTGACCCATATACTTGACCTTGAAGGATGACCTTGACCTTGACCTTTCACCACTCAAAATGTGCAGCTTCATGAGATACACATGCATGCCAAATATGAAGTTGCTATCTTCAATATAGCAAAAGTTATTGCAAAATGTTAAAGTTGGCGCAAACAGACAGACCAATAGACCAACAGACAGACCAACAGACAGGGCAAAAACAATATGTCCCCCACTATTATAGTGGGGGACATAAAAATAAAAATATTAAAAGGGCAGTACTGTAAAATTGAATTGCCAATAAAACCAGCTATGTTTATTAAATATTTTAGAATCAAACATATAAACATAATTAAATAAAGAGCATTTGGTTGAAATACAAGATGTCTATTTAATTGGAAACTGAAAGTTGGCAGAGGATATGGTGCCTTCTTAGCAGGCTGGAGGTCCTGAGTGTGATCCCTATTGTTGGGGTGTTCTTACGATCAGCCACAAAGGTAACAAGTACTGATTGTATATAATTGGACACTGAAAGTTGGCAGAGGATATTGTGTCTGCTTAGTAAGCTGGAGGTCCTGAGTGTGATCCCTATTGTGGGAGTGTTCTTACGATCAGCCACAAAGGCAACAAGTGGTGATTGTATTCTGGAAAAAGACTAGAGAGCTTTAGTAATAAGCCTTAGGCTTTTGATGCAATCAAGTTTAAATAAAATCGTTAAAAATGATGCTCCCCTTGTTTGACATTTAGAAAGTCTATTTTTAACCTCGGTGACATTGACTTTGAGCTGAGTGACCTCAAACCTCATCAAAAGGTAGAGGTCCATGCATTAAGTACCTGCATGCCAAATATTTAAGAGATCGGTAAAATAGTGAAGGCGCTATGAAAAACTGTAACAAAAGTGTGACAGAAGGAAGTAATGAAGTAAGGAAGGACAAACTGGCAACTATAATTATGTTCTTTAAAAAATTTCGGGGAGCATAAAAAAAAAAAATAATATTAGCCTTTGTTTTATATTCAGTTAAACCAACTATTTAAAATCTACTGTCGGATAGATCTCTCAAAGCAAGTATATTTTACATTACCAGTGGATGGCTATAATCTGAATAAAAAAAATAAGTTTAAAAAAAAGATTGTGTTCTTGCGTAAATTACGAGATACCCAGTAGAAAATAGCAGATATTGTGTTCAAATGTACAGCAAGAAACAAGGCTTGTCACAGTAGGCGACATATTACGCTGCCAAAGAATATGATTGTCATAAAAGTAACTGTATGTTATATCAGTTACAGAATACAAGTTATGGAGTGTACATGAACATTCAAAACATTTAAACTTGAAACCTTGAATATTGATGGTCTATGAGCATGTCATTTGTAGGCAACAAATTCAATAGAAATGACGAGAAAACTAATAGCACACTACTTTGGGAGTCATAACACTTAATAAATTATAAAACTGTAAATTTCAAACAATACTCTTCAATACTATTTTCCTGAAATAGAGGATCATTTAATGTGATATTATTTTATAGGTCCTTACTAACTAGATCACCTGTGGGTTAGTGCGTCTCGATATGTTTCTGTCTTTTCCTTTTTCTTATCTTTAAAATACATTTAATGGTATGCATTTACTTTTAACATTCATTGTTTTTGAAGTATTCATCACTTTGTTCATTATTAGTTCTAGAACATTGAATAGAGCAAGAATAATTCAAAATTGAAACTTTATGAATAGAGCAAGAATAATTCATGAATTGAAATTTCATTAATAGAGCAAGACTAATTCATGAATGTATGCAGTTTCAATTCATGAATTGTTCATGCCCTATTCATGAAGGTTAAATGGCCGCTTCATAAAGTGATTATGAAATATTCATTATTATGTGAGTTCATGAAGGTTCATGAATGATTCATGGACAAATTATTTCATGAATGATTCAAAAACAAATTAATTCATGAATGGTTCATGAACTTATATTACAATAACTAATTCAGAAAGTGGCCATTTCACCTTCATGAATTGCGCATGAAAAGTTCATGAAGCAATTCATTAAACTCTCACAATACAACTTTAAAGATGACGATTTCTGATCAACACCAGTCCTGACAGATAAACATTCTGCGCATTGATTACAAATTAATAAAGAACATATTGATTTGTGATTGGTTGTTTGTGTTTAACTACAATACAGATGTGAAACAGGTTGCATTTTCAACAAATTTACAAATATATTATATTGGAATGACAGTGTATTATTATTTAATTTGCTAAATTCCTTGAAAATATTAAAAGTGACATTTCAAACAAATTACTGTTCTTAAAATGAAATAAAATCAAATACATGTATTTACGATGCAAAACTCTTGAAACTTTATTGAAAACTAACCAAAGACAGTAGTTTGCTTGTACACTAATTACGCTGTATAACTAAAAATGTTCGCATCTTCTCTAATTGGCGTCAATGAAGGACATTGTGTAATCAATTTGGCTACAATAGTACATGTATATATAATAATATAAACCAAATATTGTATGCTTTGTTTTGCTGTTTTCATGAAACAAGCATATATTTTTCACCAAAATTAGTAACAAACTACAAACAAATAGAACTATACAAGGTGTTATGCATACTATGTAAAGTAACATAATTCATTGTTAAATTTTACAATTTAACAATTGAAGTTTTGAACAGAATTTTTTATGTGAACAAAATGCAACATTGATTCAATTTCACAATAAAGCTCTATGGGTTGAAATTAAGTAAACACTTATTCTCAATTTAAAAGTATTTGTAAGCATACAATAAACTACACTAATTTCACAATTTTAGTGAAAACAATGCTATTGTCTCCAAGATACAAGGCCCAGGCCCCTTCCCAAACTCCTGAAAGGTACATGGCATTTTTACTGAAAGATGACAATTTATAGCTAATTATAACAGAATACAACAAACCAACACAATATCATTCAGTTGAAAAAGACTGATTGAATGAAGTGGCTTTCGGTCAATCCAACCCAAATTGTTTATGAATGAACATGTGTAATGGTTACAATGCACTAACAGTGCAAAGGGTTGTTAAACAATAATGCTTAAAAGACCTTAGTCATGTTACAAGCCATCAAATATTTTATGTGTGTTTGATTGTTTAGTTGTATCTGTTATATTAACCACACTAATTGATCTCTACAGTATACTTTTTTACGATAGAATATCTCCACATGAAAAGAACCTTCTCACAATATGTTATTGCAATACCTCCATCCAAACTAAATGTATTAATCAGAAAGTATATTTCAATATTTAGTGACCTTGAACCAAATGCAATCTCAATATTGGTTCACACTAAGCTAACCACACAATTTCTGTGTACAGGGTGTTCTTGCTATGTCAAAAGGGCCGTACAACCCATCCGATCCCAAAGCAAACGGACCCGATCCCAAACCAAAATTTAAAAATAATCCCAAAATTAAAACAAGAGGGCCATGATGGCCCTAAATCGCTTACCTGACTAACCTTGCTACATCAACTGAAACTCATCAGACCCATTTACAATCCCATGCCAGATTTCATTAATTAATACATTCTGACAAAATTTCATTAAGACGTGATGAAAACTGTGATCTCTTTCATCTACACAAGGTTTTACTAGAATTGGCCCGATGACCTAATTTTATACCCCAGATGACCCATATACGATAAAAAATCAGATAATATCAAGATAAACATTCTGACCATATTTTATTAAGATCTGATGAAACCTATGACCTCTATTGTCTACACAAGGTTTTTCTATGATTTGATCTAATGACCTAATTTTTGACCCCAGATGACCCAAATACAATCCCAACCCAGATTTCATCAAGATTAACATTTTGGCCAAATGTTATTAAGTTTGGATGACAACTGTGACCTCTACTGTCTACAAATGTTTGTTTTTTAAACTTTGACCTAGATGACCCAAATTCAATGTCAACCCAGATTTTAAAAAGACAAACATTCTGACCATATTTCATTAAGATCTGATGAAAACTGTGACCTCTATTGTCTACACGAGGTTTTTCTATGATTTGACCTAGTGACATAGTTTCTGTCCCCAGATGACCCAAATACAATCCAAATCCAGATTTTATCAAGATAAACATTCTGACAAAATTTCATAATGGTTGGATAAAAATTGTGACAAAATTTCATAAAGATTGGATGAAAACTGTGACATCAAATGTATACACGAGGTTTTTCTATTATTTGACAAAGTGACCTAGTTTTTGACCCCAGATGACCCAAATACAATCCGAACCCAGATTTCATCAAGATTAACATTCTAACCAAATTTCATAACAGTTTGATAAAACTGTGACTTCTATTGTCTACAAAAGGTTCTTCTATTATTTGACCTTGTGACCTAGTGTTTGACCCCAGATGACCCAAATACAATCCCAACCCAGTTTTCATCAAGATAAACATTCTGACCAAATTTCATAAAGATTGGATGAAAACTGTGACATCTATTGTCTACACAAGGATTTTCTATTATTTGGCCTTGTGACCTAGTGTTAGACCCAAGATGACCCAAATACAATCCCAACCCAGATTTCATCAAGATTCTGACCAACTTTCATAAAGAGTGGATGAAAACTGTGACCTGTACTGTCTACACAAACAAATTGTTGAAGAACGCACGCACACACGCATGCATGCACAACGGACGCCAGACATCACACGATCACATAAGCTCACTTTGTCACTTTGTGACAGGTGAGCTAAAAAACGGTGTAACAAATCTTTACTTCAAAACAAAAGCAACATACATGTAAAACTGACCTTGAACAGCCCCATGCAATCCAAAGCTAGGTCTCCATGTTAGCTACCCAACCATAGCATTTGAATGCAATACCTTTATCAAAACTTAAGCTATTGAGCTGAATATTTTTAAATATTTTAAGTAACAATGACCTTGCCCTTGACCCAAGCACCCTCCAATACCAACCTTTAGCGTGGGTCTATTCAAGCTTGATGAATCTGAATATCATCAATAATGGTTAATCAAAATAAAGTTATTGAGAACAAGCAAATTCGTTGAATTGATATTCCCCCGCCAATATGCTTCTGGACACAATAGTGTTATATTTGACACTTAAAAAAGCATTTTTTCAAGATACAAAGGGCCATAACTCCGTTATTAACAGATGCAATCTGAACGCATCGGACAGTGGGCTACACCACACCGTCTCTCTGATGTACGTAGGCGGCCGTCATATTGGATTTGGAACTACTTTTGAAAACAAGATGGCGGCCCGACGGTTTCAAAACCTGGCGTAAAGAAGAAACATTAAAATGTGTTGTTTGTAGCTCGTCTGTTTCAAGATTACATTCCTTTAATAATATTAATTGTAACTCTGTGAATTCCCACAACATAATTACACTTGTTTAAATGGAAAGTTTCCAGTATTGACATTGAGTACTCCTATAGTATTAATTATCAATGATGACTTCATGTAGTCAATATAAATTGCAGCAATAGTCTTTTGATAATTTCTATTTTGGCAGACTCTTGGCTCAGATTTATTCTGAACGCGAATAATTTCAGCTATCCTTGATTTTCAACTGGCACCTTTAAATTGACTGTTTTCGATATAATTTGTGACTCTACAAGGATTGCTTACATAAAGTTTAAAATACATCACTCATTGTATACGCATGGAAGGCCAAGTGGTTTAAGCGGTAGACTTTTACTCCAGGGGTCAATGGTTCTAGCCAAAATGAGGGTTACTTTTTTATTTTATTAAATTTTATTTTTGTGTTTTATTGGAGCTTTTTAGATCGAATGTTTACATTTATCAATATTGCATTTAATAACACAAATAATTTGGGAGAGTTCTTTTTTTATTGTTAAGTTTGATTGTGTGATATTTCAAGGAATGCTTATACATGTATAAAGTATAAAATAAACCACTGACTATGGAAGCACTGATGGCCCATTGGTTTAAGCGGTTGACTTTTACTCCAAGGGTCAGTGGATTGAGCCCAGTTAAGGAAGACTTCCTTTCTTTTTTCAGCATAGCTGTTTAACGTCACTTTTGACCTTAGTTTACCTTTAATCATGACCAGTCAAATTCATATAAAAATTCCCGCCAGTAGGTCCCAAATGATTACATCCGAATTGTACATTAGCTAATAATACAAAAATCACTGTAAACAATGGATGCATATCATTTAAACAGAAATATGAATATATTTTAAAGAACATGTACATGTTAATTACAATAAATTAAAAACATGATTAAAAACATTCTCTAAACATTACACCGAAACGTTTTTCCTTAGTTTAAGAAGCATTATAGCATTAATCACATGTCTCTAAAATTAAAAGAAGCTATTGTTTACATGCCGTAACGCTCACACTAAACACTACAAAAACACACACACAAAGTGTAGCAAAGGTACACAAAGTCAAACACATGCTGCAAGGTCCAATAAACCCACTGTAACTCTTGGATTGCCTTCATTATACCTTGCCTGGAATTATATTCCCCTAATAGTCTTAAATTTATTAAATAAAGGATACACTGGTTAACTTATTTGTGTTTTGATCTGACTTTACTTGTCTTTGTAGCCTTTGCTAGACTGTGTGTGTCTTTGCAGTGTTTAGTAAGACCCACTCTTACTGGTATCTAAATTTGTAAACAGCATAGTTAAACATGTCAATGTATCAAGTCAAAAAATGTAATAATTTACACTAGTGTTAGTCTATTGCAAGATTTAGTTCACTGATATATTAATTTAATGTGTTATTACTATTAATCACTTCAAGTGGCATAATAATCAATCAGTTGTGTATTGCGCATCAGACCCAAGAAAGAATCAACGCTTGCTGAAGAACTTTTGATTTCAAGATGGTGAGCATAATTAATTGTAAATTTCACCAAGCGCTTATTATATCTAGTTCTGCGGGTTTTTAAATGTACATTACATCAATAGCTTTTGCTGCCATTTTGTTTATCGGATGCAATTTAGTTCAAACACCCATATGCCAAACGATTGACTGCCCACAATGTTTACCTTATTCTTGATTATGGACATTTTATGAGCAAATGATCGCGTTATATAATTGTGTTGATACCAGTGCAGCAAGGGCCCATTTTTTTCAACAACGATATGTTAAGTCATTGAAACTTTTAAAGTGTTTTCTGTTGAGTTCAGTAACAATGTTTATATGTGAATATCTGTAATATTATATATATATATTGTGAAGTGTTTTTTTTTATTAAGCTAAACTTTTCAGTACATTATACTTTCTTGAAGAAATTTTGATGAATGAATCCCAGAACTTTCCAAGCATATGTTCGATGTACATGTACATCTTTTTTTCTTTATCTGTTTTATTTACATTTAAAATACTAGTTGGAAACTGTGTAGAGCTATGATTGTCCCAATTTTGTACATGATCTGATGAACATGACCATTCCAAAACTCTATTTTACTGTCTGTTCATGTCAATCTACAATCTAGTCAATTAATATTTCTGTGTTTTTTGTTTAAACTATTTGGGATTATTTTGATGCATGTTACATCAATTAAAAAGTGTTATTTCTTACCGTACAAGTAATCAAACGTTTTATCTTGTAAAATGTTGCAACTCGGCCCTGTTTGTAAATAAAGTTCATTGAACATTATATGGATCTTAATAGTTAGTGCAGCCCAAAATGTCATATTTTGTTATTCTCATTATTTGCTACTTAATTGCTAGCATAAGAAACATACCATTGTAGTTATTAGAATATTTGTTTCGATTTAGTTGTTCTTACCGCCTCACTGTCACATGTACCAACACATGTACTCACAGATGTAAATAAGCAAACACATTTTCAACAAGTTGTTGGGTTATGTGTCCAGATTTTTATGGGGATCAATAATCTATTGAAATAAAAAAGGCATTTAATTGTTTCTATAACAAAAAAAAGTGGTTTTAAATAATCTTTTTCTAATTTCAGGTTCAGTGCTTGTGGAAAAACATGAGTTCCTGATCCAGAGTAGCTTTAAAGGCGTGCCCTTATGATACATGTCATTATCAATGTGACAGTTGCCTTAAAAAATTGATGGAGAATAAATTGTTTTTAAAAAGCTTAAAACGTTTATTTACACATTTTGTGTCAAGACTTAATTAAACAATTAATATAGTTGACAGAAATAATTGTAACCAATATTATTGCTGTTAATTGGAACATCCTTATAGTGTAAGCAAACACACCTTTCTATATGGAGAGGAAATCCAGGTTCAAATCCTGGTGGGGATCCCATATTAGCAGCAACTTAGATTATGTTCATATTGATTATACAAACAATACTTTTTGTTGTCAAAGTGTGTTGTATTTAATATGCAAATAAAATTTTCATTGTTTTTTGATAATTTTCTCTATCTCACACACACTTACGCAGTAATTTTGTTTTGTTTTACTTCATGTTATGTATCATTCGTATTAGAGCACCATTCTTTGGTTCACAAGATATCAGATGTCAAAAACAAAGGCCCATAATTATGTCCTGGCAATTTATCATAATTATAAAACTTTTACTTTGAAAAGAAAAGGGTTCTTTGTTTCTACTACAGAATCAAATAAAAACGTTATTTTTTTGTACTATATTACAAATCAGGATATACGCCGAATATCTTTTTAGCTCCACTGGCCAAAGACCAGCAGGGCTTATGTCATGGTCCTGTGTTCGCTGTGTGTGCGTGCGTCCGTCTGCGTGTTAACTTTTCCTTTAAACATCTTTTATCTTTAACATGAAGTACAAAAAACAAGTACCAAATTTTAATTGTTTTTGTCCATAGTCTTAAACTAAAAATCCAGATTGAGAAAGAAATAGCCCTCAATAATGACACATTACAAATCTTTGAACAAAAATGGAATCTGATAAAATTCTCATAATGTTTGTCCACTTATATACATTTTACTCTAATGTTAGTTTATCTTTCTAAAATATTTGTGTATATTTTTTTTCAATCTTATAAGATCATTGTGAACATACAACAAAACACACAAGTCCATTATGCTTTCTTCCCACTTTATACAACTCATCATTTTTCATAACTGTTCTTCTGTTGTTCTTTTCTTTTCTCTTTAAAAAAAAACAACACCTATCACAAACAACCAAAGAAAAAACATATTAACCCAGATTTTTTTTATTTTTTTTTTCTAAATCTTAAGGAAACCAAAAAAAGTATATATATTAGCATATCTTGTATAACATGTCTGAACTTTATTGCTTTGTACAATCACTTTTTGTATGATCATATACATGTATACATTGTATGTTCTATATTGAATAAAAAAAAATGTAAAAAAAAATAAAATAAAAATTATTATAAAACTTTTACTTTGAAAAGAAAAGGGGTCTTCTTTGTTTCTACTACAGAATCAAATAAAATTGTTATTTTTCGTACTATATTACAAAATCAGGATAAACGCCGAATATCTTTTAGGCTCCACTGGTCAAAGACAAGCGGGGCTTATGTCATGGTCCTGTGTTCGTCGCGCGTGCGTCCGTCCGCGAGTTAACTTTTCCTTTAAACATCTTCTCCTAAACTACTGGTCCAATTCTGATGAAATTTTTCAGGAATGTTCCTGGGGTGAACCTCTTTCAAATTTGTTCAAATTATGCCCCTGTGATCAAATTTGACCCTGCCCCAGGGGTCACAAAATTGAAAATTTGCTTATATAAGGCCTATTTTGTGAAAACTTAAAAAAAATTCTTGTCCATAACCATTGGGCTTAGGGCTACCAAATTTGGTATGTAGTGACATCTAAAATAAACCTCTACCAAATTTGTTCAAATAATGCCTCTGGGGTCAACTTGGACCCTGCCCCGAGGGGTCACAAAATTGAATTAACGCTTATAAAGCACCTACTTTGTGATATCTTTAAAAATCTTCTTGTCGAAAACCATTCGGACTATGGCTACCAAATTTGGTATGCAGTAGCATCTTTTAGTCCTCTACCAAGTTTGTTCAAATAATGCCCTTTGGGTCAAATTTGACCGGGTCACAAAATTGAACATTATATATGCTTATATCTTGCTTATTTTGTGAAAACTTTAAAAATATTCTCGTCCTTAGCTCTAGGACCTAGGGCTACCACATTTTGTATGTAGTGAGATATAGTAGTCCTCTACAAAGCTTGCTCAAATTATGCCCCTGGGGTTAAATGTGACCCAGCCCAGGGGGTCACAAAAGTGTACATGTGCTTAAATAATGCCTATATTTAAGTATTTGCACATGCCGAGAATATTTGTTTCAGTCTTTTTTTCAGCAGTGAAGCGATACAGGGCCATCATGGCCCTCTTGTTTAATAATTAAGACTATAAATGGTTTAAAGTTTGTGTTTGAAGTCCTTGCTTCTGGAAAGCAGAACAGTTTAGGCATAAATGACTACCCTTTTTGTTAGAATCAACATTGATGCATTATTACTTAAGCAAAGTTGAACTCTTTAAAAACTTGATGACTGGGGGACTGAATTTTCATGTTTGTTGCTTACAATTTACTGAATATATCAATGTTTATGGCGAACAAATGCCATCTCTCTTTACAGGGAGAAGGTGTTTTTTCATAAATATCCAGGTTATTTTGTATAAATAAGACCACATAACATATTTATATAGTATAAAATGAATTCTGAGCTATACATCTATGATGATGCCATTATGTGTTTCGCTGTAAAAAAAATACAGAGAAAATAGACTACAGCTGCATGTCACAAGAGTTGTTAAAGGGCATTTTGACAGTATTGCCCCGGACTTTTGCCCATTTTGAAGGATAATCTTATAAAAAATGATTCTTGGTTTAGCGTGCATAGGGGATGGAGGAGCTTTTATTGGTGCCTTTTAAAAAAGTTGTTTCATATTGTGGAAAATTGAGTTTTAAAATGTATACAGGATGCCTTAAATTAGTCAAATTCCAACAATGTCGTTGGTTTTTCACTCAAAATGTGCAGCTACTTGAGATGCACATGCATGCCAAATATGAAGTTGCTATTTTCAATATTGCAAAAGTTAGGGCAATGTTAAAGTTTTCAGACGGAAGGACAGACAGACAGGCTGACGGACAGTTAAAAAACTATATGCCACCCTACCGGGGGCATAAAAAACTGTATTCTTAATTTTTTTATAGGTGTTATTGGTGTCTCCACAGTATTGGAATAACCAATTTACACTTAAGGCTAAAACAGGGCTGATCCATTTTATTCACCACGAGGTTCATTAAAATGCTTACTGGGTCAAACATGCGGCATGGGGATATGCGGCCTCTGCCGCGCCACTTCTAGTTATAATTGTTGCCTGCACAGTTGACCATATTTAGTGTTTTGGTTGCCTGGCCAGAATAACAGCATTTGGAATTAAGTTGCTTAGGCTAAAATATAAAAAATATCTGCTATACTGTATGGTTGCCATCATCAAATGCACAGAAAGAATTGTTTTTCAAATTCAATCAAGCTCTCCACTTATTCCATCCTGCGAAACCCTTTAGGTGTCTCAATACTGGTAATAGTAAACCCCACTGAGAGCCATATGGCTTTTGTCTGTATACAGTTTGTGACTGCCTTACTTGTCACTATAATGTTGTTTTTTTTTGGGGGGGATCTAAGTGGATTTTACTATTTCTTATATTACACCGAAGAGTTTTCCCTGTACCACTGTGCAGTGTTGTATGATTGTTTATGGTATAGAACCTAAACATATGGATTAAATCTCAAAGTTTGTCGCCCTTCAGAACATCCGCAATTGTTGTACCGATAATTAATGCAATTTAAGAAATACTGGTTCTTTAAGTTTGAATAATGGTGTTGTTTACACTTCAAGAAACAACTAATAAGCTTTCTAAACATTTAATTAACATTTGAATATTTTGTGTGTAATGACAACTAATGTTTAACAATAACAGAAACAAATATTCTATTATATTATGCCTCAGAGATATTGGTCCTTCTATATCTATATTATCAGTTAATTTAGTGCAAATTTAATGGTTTGTAACCCGAACTATATTTTCGGTGTAATATCTTCCGCCTAGAGGCGTTAGACATATCCTTCCACCAAATACACCCGAGAGACGATCGCCGATATGGCGGAATTGTCCGAGGTGTCCCGATTGTAACAGATGATGTACAACGCCATTTGGCGTGCATCATCCTCTTATCCATATATATATACTCATACCAAGTATCAATGAAATCAGCCAAAGCACTTCCAAGATATGGCTCCGGACACACAAAAAAGCATTTTATTAAGATACAAAGGGCCGTTACTCCGTTATTAACAGCGGTGTACAATGCTATTTGGCGTGCATCATCCTCTTATCAATATATATACTCATACCAAGTTTCAATGAAATCCGCCAAAGACTTCCAAGATATGGGTCCGGACACTGTGAAAAGTGCCGGATGGATGGACGGACGGACGGACTGACAGACTGACGGATAACGCCAATTCTATATCCCTATAAACATTTGAATCTAACATGATGTGTTTATATAATTGGCCCATTTTCCACCAAACAATACACAAATGTGTTTTCATGTGCGTCCATTAACATTACTTGAGATAATTACATAAATAAAAATATTATTGCTTATAATGCAAATTTAATACAAAATAAACAAAACAAAAACATGTTTGGGAACAAATATATAAAACATGTACTACTTGTAAGGTTTTACTGCCCTGAACGCAGAAATGGTATGTTTGTCAAACGTCTCCTATATCTCAAATTAAAGGAGGCCCATTTTGCTGAACTGAACTCCTTGGAATTTCTGGACCTACCATCACAACACAGGGCTTTCTTTCTATCTTGTGTATAGCAGAGGTTAGATGATCAATTAATGAAAAAGTAACAAAAATTTCAAACTTCTCAAAATTGTTCTTTTAAACTAGTCACAAACATGTAGAAATTATATTTTTGTGCGCATAACAATAGTAAAAGATTATCATATTTTCATTTGCTGGACACTTTGGCATCCAAAAAAACAACAACATGATACATCATATGATCAACCAAATTCTGACAGGTTAACTGTATTGTCAATCATATTGAAATTCAATAGTCATTATCTTTGACAAATATTAAAATGTATGTTTATGTTTGTGTTGTCTGCAGGGCTCGAAATTAACACTCGCACACTCGCAAAATGCGAGTGAAAAATACCGATTGCAAGTTAAGTTTTAAGCCACTAGAATTTTTTTGCGAGTAAAGAAATAGTGAAAAATAAAAGTTATGCTAAAAGCTTATGCTAAAAGGAATGCTAAACCGCAGGTCAATAAATAGAACGTCCGAATACCCATATGCGGAAGCTCGCACCTTGTATGTAGACTGGTATACTTATAGTACATATATGCGGATGGTATTGGTACAAAGATAATGAAACAGTCGATTATCCACACATGTTCACTATAAAAGACAAAAAACCTGAACAGTCATGTCGTCGAAGCGAAAAATAACTAGTTTCTTTTTGCCCACAGATTGAAATAACATCACGAAATATAAAGCAAAGTTAACCGTTGAGTTGAGAGAAAACAAACGGAAATTAAATTCTTCCACGAAAACAGTGAAAAAGTGGGAAAAAGAACTTTTAATAGTACTAAACTAATGTCCAAACTTGCTTTTATATATGTTTCCAGCAAAATTTGCGAGAATGTTTTTGATTTTGTGAGCTGGTATTTAAGCTGCTCGCAATGTTTTGCTAGTAGGAAGAAAAGTTAAATTCGAGCCCTGGTCTGTTGTTTGGCTGGAGATATACACTGACTTTGTGTTCTTTTGTACGCCATATGTTTTACCAAGTTTAAAACCTTTGTCATTAACAATTGTGCTATGTCACATAGGATTCTCTACACATAACAAATATTTACACTGTTTGAAATTGTAATGTATTTCAAAAGAATGCAATTTAATCAATTTGAATAGAAATGAATCTAACTTTAAACAATATAAACGCATATACATGGATACGAATACAAAAATAAACTCCTGGTTGCTGCACTTGTCTCGCAATTTCCCTTCACTTAATTACTTATGGGTTTTTACTTTTGTCACATGATCTTTCTTATTCAAGCTATTTCAGTTGTAAAAGTGACTGCTTAAATCTTACTGTGATTTCATTAAAGAGACTGCAGACTTGAACAAATCTGCATCTGCGCCCCATTTTGACTTTTTTAAACAAAGGATATCAAGTTTTACAATACACTTTACTTATTTTATAATGCAATGGTGAGGTTTATTAGCCCATGTTACGTTACTAAACTGTTTTCACCTGTTTCATACTTTTATTACCGTAACAACAAGCAAAATCGTTGAATTGATATCCCTAGCCTTCTTCTTATGTATATCTATACACCTACTTGCATGAAGTTTCATGTTGAAATTTAAATAGTTACTTAGATAAAGCCCTCAAAAATTTGTGACAAACAGCCGGATGGATGGCCTGATTATTAAGGCGGACTAATACAAAAGCATAGCCCTCCTCCTTTGGCGGGGAATACGTATAATCCATTTAAACAAGCTTAGCCCGTTACCTGAGTAGGAAACCAAATTTGCGAAATAAGAAATAAAAACAAAAAACAGCAACAGAAATTTTACCTTTGAATATAAAATGTTTGTTTAATGTCAATCAGTTTACAAAGACTGTTTTTGTAAAATAGTTTGGATTTATAAGATATGTGAAATGCTCGCGTCAAAATTGTGAGATGGCTGACCCAGGCCACATGCAAAGAAGGAAACAACAGCCCTGCAATATTTATAGGAGTCTTTCATTTCATAAATTGTCTACAAAAATAGATACGAGTGGTGGTAGAATAATTATTAATTAAAACAAAGTTTAAAATGATAATGTTAATTGCAGTGGAATTGCAAACTTGTTAAAAATCATGTAATGCTACAATTCGAACTAAAACGTTTGTTCAAGCCATTTGTATAAGGCTAAAAAGGAAATTATTGCTTGTATCGAGGTATAAAAACCATTGGAATGATAACAATATATGCAGTAATATGCAAGTACTGAACTGTCATTGATGGTCTAGGAAAAAACATAGCACATTGATATATTCTATGTTTAAATACACGTGTCCGTCATTAACAAATAATGTGCAAAGTATCTTGTGGAGCTTGTTTAAAATTGCATAATAAGAGTACGAATTGAATCTTCTTAAAACAAATCTATTAAACCATTATAATCATCCGGAAACCATTTTACTATTTCGGGTCACAGTGACCTTGATCTTTGACTTAGTGACCTCAAAATCAATACGGGTCATCTGCGAGTCATGATCAATGTACCTATGAAGTTTCATGATCCTAGGTCTAAGAGTTCTTGAGTTATCATCTGGAAACCATCTGGTGGACGGACGGACATACGGACGGACCGACATGTGCAAAACAATATACCCCCTCTTCTTCGAAGGGGGGCATAAAAAAGTAAAATATGTTAAATGTATTATTTAAGATTTTCCTTATTTTCCCCAAAATCTCGCATTTCATGCAATTTCTATTACCTCAAAAAAGGCCAGGCTCTTTCCCCAAAATCAGATAAAAAAACCTGCACTTATCACATATGTTCATAATATTTTGTAAAATTTTAATAAAATGTTTTCAAAATAGTTGTTATTAATACCAGTTAATGGCTTCTTTGTTATATAAGAAACACTATTTACATGCGATTATTTTTCCCAATTGAACCAGTTTTGCGATTATTTTTTTTTCCCAAAATGGGATTTTTCATGACGCAAAATTCCCAAAATTCCAGTGTGGCGTTTTCCCAAAATGGAGCGGAAAAGGCCTGATGATATAAAAAGGGACATAAAAATATTCGAGGTGATATGCACACTTTAACAGTCCAACGCTCACGCTCATGTCGACGTCGGGGGTGAGTTAAGGATAGCTCCACTATATATATTTCATATATAATAGTCGAGCTAAAACAAATTCAAGTATATAATGTTCTGTATCGCCATATTTGTGTACTTTTCCTTCATCCCCAGTGCTACAACTTGCCATATGTCCTCATTTAACAACTTGGTAACATAATGTCAACATGTTGACATATTTATACTTAGTAATCATATTAATTCAACATTGGACTGTAACTATGACTATTTGAATAGTTATACATTGAAGGAATGGATACACTATACAAGTGATTTATCTGTCATTCAAATCAGACATTATTAACAATGACAAGGAAATCAGCTATGAATTGTTGAGTATCTCACACAATGGTTAATGTGATGTGCTACTCTGATAGCAATCTCGAAAAAACACCCAGTCAGAGAATTCATTTGTATTCAAAAACAATACATGTACATCGAAAACAGGGATGTTGTGTTTTGTTTTGTGATTTAACAAACACTCAAACAGGAAGTTTTGTATGCGTGTTTTGCAAAGTTTCGAATGATAGACACGCAATCTGAATATTTCAATATGGACTAACATACCACATGAAACAAAAACTGCCTATCCCAGCACCAACATGACACCTTTTGCACAATGCTCTCTGAAGCATCAGGAAGTTAACATACATTTCTTAAGTGAACTGTTTTTTACGAGTTGTAGTTATGCTCAGCAAAATAACAAGCAAATGGCAATAACCCGAATAACAGTTCATAAAGAGTTATGGTTCTAGAACCCTGCCCCTAGTCTCATTTTTTTTTAAATACTTGTTACCTTATGGCCCTGAAATCAATAGTTAACTTCCTTCAAATGATTTTAAGTAAAATTGTTCTGTATATATTATTTTATTAAAAATAGCACTCTATGCACTTAGTTAAAAATGTCTGGCAAAACCCCAGCCAAATGAACCACTATGATTGCTTGTTTCAGTCGCCTCAAAACATTGCTTGTAAAATTACGTACAGTCCAGCCTGTCGACAACAAATTTATTGTCAATGTTTGTCTATTGCTTTAAAACTTTTATGCGTTGTAAAAACAATGACAATGACTTTAAACAAGTGCTTTTCAGCATCAACTCTCTTTCTGCAGGCAAACATGATTTTTAGATGGCAGACAATAAACAAGGAATAACGTTGTTGAGCAAAAATCAAAATCAAAAGAATGCACACACTGGACATACGGTTAACACACTGGACATAAAATGTCATACTTGACATACAGTCATCACAATAGAACTACAATGACATACTGGACATACAGTCATCACACTAGACATACAATGGCATACTAGACAAACAGTCATTACAATGGACATACAATGATATACTGGACATACAGTCATCACACTAGACATACAATGACATACTGGACATACAGTCATCACAATAGAACTACAATGACATACTGGACATACAGTCATCACACTAGACATACAATGGCATACTGGACATACAGTCATCACAATAGAACTACATTGACATACTGGACATACAGTCATCACACTAGACATACAATGGCATACTGGACATACAGTCATCACAATAGAACTACATTGACATACTGGACATACAGTCATCACAATAGAACTACAATGACATACTGGACATACAGTCATCACACTAGACATACAATGACATACTGGACATACAGTCATCACAATAGAACTACAATGACATACTGGACATACAGTCATCACACTAGACATACAATGGCATACTGGACATACAGTCATCACACTAGACATACAATGACATACTGGACATACAGTCATCACACTGGACATACAATGCCATACTGGATATACAGTCATCACACTAGACATAAAATGACATACTAGACAAACAGTCATTACAATGGACATACAATGTCATACTTGAGATACAGTCATAACACTACACATACAATTGCATACTGGACATACAGTCATCACACTAGACATACAATTGCATACTGGACATACAGTCAATACAATGGACATACAATGTCATAATGGACATACAATTACATACTAAACATACAGTCACCACACTGGGCATACAATGGCACACTGGACATACAGTCATCACACTACACATGCAATGACATACTGGACGTACATTCATCACACTAGACATACAATTACATACTGGACATGCAGTCATCACACTAGACATACAATGACATACTGGACATACAGTCATCACACTAGACATACATTGACATACTAGACATACAGTCATCACACTAGACATACAATGTCATACTTGAGATACAGTCATCACACTAGACATACATTGACATATGGACATACAGTCATCACACTAGACATACAATGACAAACTGGACATACAGTCATAACACTGGACATACAATTACATACTCGACATACAGTCATCACACAGGACATACAATGACATACTGAACATACAGTCATCATACTGGACATACAATGACATACTGGACATACAGTCATCGCACAGGACATACAATGACATACTGGACATACAGTCATCACACTGGGTATACAATGACATACTGGACATACAGTCATCATACCAGACACAATTACATAGTGGACATACAGTACTCATACTAGACATACAATGACAAACTGGATATACAGTAATCACAGTGGACATACAATGACATACTGGACATACATTTGGCATCATATATTACTTGCTTACAAAACAATGTATGCACATTGAATTTTTACTGGCCGTCTGCATTCTGTGAGTTTCAAGACCTGGCTATACTGTAGCTATACAATGACTTCAGAGTGGACAACACACAATTCAAGCTAAAGTCAGTAAGTTTTTTAAGTCTATTGGAATTTATTTCATAGTGTGTGTTCTCAGCCCAAAGAAGGCATATTTTCTTGTGTATTAAAGGCATAAATATGCATTGAAAATACCAAACAATAATTTAGATTAAACAAGAGCACCACATAGCAGGTGCCAAAGCTTGGCTGTGGGTGATGCTTTGAATAAATGAAAGCTTGCCAGAAGAAAAGGAAGAAAGGTACATGGCGAGAAGAACTCATCTAAGAGACTTTGCATCTGTAGATATGATACTTTCATTTTAAGAACTACCACGTAATCCCAGCCAGTGAGTTGATTGGAGCCAAAATGGTCCTGCAGATCAGCAGACATTATCATGCATGGCAAAATGTAATTGATGATAATGTATGGTTGAATATGCATTTGGTATTTGAAAAACATTGAATTAACTAACTTGCATACTCACGATAATAATGTATTTGTCTGATATAAAATAAACAACAGAACATCAAATAAAGTAACATAAGGTGACGACTAAAAATTTGTAAAGGAATTATTGTAAAATGTCCACATACTTTAAGTATCAAAGAAATTTGGGTATTAGACAACACATTATGACCTCTTTCTTTAACATAGTGAAACAAAAGAGAATATGATGGTTCTAAAGGTCATTAAGGTGCATAAACTCTGAAGGCTGTAGGTGGAAGAACTCTCATTTTAGAAGCATTGTGTAATGAATTACCGTTGGTCACAGTGACCTTTGACCTAGTGACCCAAAAATGGGTGTGGCGTGTAGGTGCATCTACATATGGATTTCAAAGTTGTAGGTGGAAGCACTTTGATTTCAGAGCCTATGTTAAAGTTTCATATTAGAGGTCACATTGACCTTGGCCTGGGCCTAGTGACCCAACAATGGATGTGGCGCTTAGAACTCATCAAGGTTCAGCTACATATTAAGTTTCAAAATTGTAGGTGGAAGCACTTTGATTTTAGAGCCAATGTTAAGGTTTAAGCACAACGTGGACAGCTGATGGCAGACGGCGGACGGCGGACGAGAGCTTGCTATGGCAATACCTCGGTTTTCTCCGAAAACAGCTGAGCTAAAAATTGAGAGTTAAGATGTTCATTGCAAAACTATTGTATTAGAATTACTTTTTTGCGTTTGTTAGTAACATTACACAATACAAATCAAAAACTGACAGTTCTGACACGTCTAGGTGCTCATTTAAGCTTATAGTGAGATCAAGTTTGTTACGTGCAATTACCCAAAAATCCTTTCAAGAATACTGATACAAATTAGCTTTCCGCCAGTGTAGAATTCAGGGCTTTAGTTCAGTATTCAGTTCTGACACGTCTAGGTGCTCATTTAAGCTTATAGTGAGATCAAGTTTGTTACGTGCAATTACCCAAAAATCCTTTCAAGAATACTGATACAAATTAGCTTTCCGCCAGTGTAGAATTCAGGGCTTTAGTTCAGTATAGGAAAGACCACTAGTTGCAGTGGTGTTTGAAACTTATCCAAGCACAGACGATGACTTATACTTCATATACATTACATCTATGGACAAAGAACACAGATGATACAATTTTAGTTAACTGTATTTCAAAAACACTTGCCAAATACACTTAAAGAAAGATATGTTTTAAGTGTTCATCTAACACAATTTTGAACAATAACAAACAAATATAACAACAAACAATAACTTGACTTTTTAACGATAGCCCATCCCATTCTTGACAAAATGAAAATATCAGTACATATTGACTGCCGAACTTATGTGCACCATCAAATTATATCAATGAAAAAGCAAAATGAGGCCTTCGAGTTTTGGTAATAAGCAATTAGTTTAAACAATATATTTCGTATTAGAGGAATACATTTACAACTAGAAATAGAGCGGCAGAGGCCAACGCGTATCCCCACGCCGAATGTTTGACCCAGGGGCCCCCCAGGGTTGGTAATGGGGCCATGCATAGTTGAGATTGACCGTATTGTCATAAGAGAAGTTCCGTATCAATTAGAAGTGAATCGGTGTAGAAATGAAGAAATTATAGTAAAAGGCAGTTTTAGTGGGGTGGCCTATGTGGGCGGGGCGTCCCATGGTTGGTAATGGTGCCATGCAAAGTTGAGATTGACTGTATTGTCATTAAAGAGTTTCAGTATCAGTTTGAAGTGATTCGGTGTTTAATGAAGAAATTATAGTAAAAGGCAATTTTGAGTGGGTGTGGCCTATGTGAGCGGGGCGCCCCAGGGTTGGTAATGGGGCCATGCATAGTTTAGATTAACCGTATAGCCATAAGAGAGGAATAGTATCAATTTGAAGTGAATCGGTGTAGAAATGAACTAATTATAGTAAAAAGCAGTTTTGGGTGGATGTGGCCTATGTGGGCGGGGCGCCCCAGGGATGGTAATGGGGCCATGCATAGCTGAGATTGACCGTATTGTCATAAGAGAGGTTCAGTATCAATTTGAAGTGAATCGGTGTAAAAATGAAGAAATTATAGTAAAAGGCAATTTTGGGTGGGCGTGGCTTATGTGGGTGGGGCGCCCCAGGGTTGGTAATGGGGCCATGCATAGTTGAGATTGACTGTATTGTAATAAGAGAGGTTTAGTATCAATTTGAAGACAATCGGTGTAGAAATGAAGACATTATAGTAAAATAACCTAAAAACATGAGTAAAAATATCTGACCCGGCCCCACCCCAACCCCCATAACTTTTGACCCAGGGGTCAGATAAAAATTCCGAATAGTGCAGGGTCGCACATATGCTCATTGCTACCATGTGTGTAAGTTTAAAGGTTTTAGTGCTTATAGTGTAGGGGGAGATAGTGGACAGGACGAACGGACGGAAGACGGAGATAACCACAATATCCCCACTTTTTCTCCGAAAAGCAAGGGGATAATTACGTTTAATTAAAATATGTTCACAAATATGTGTTGTTTTAATTAGTTTAATACCAGCCACAGTATTCATCACGTATAGCACTGAAAGTGTCATCAAACTTATTGGTACCCTACTACTGTCATCAAACAGTGCTATAGTAGTAGGCTACTAGATATGATATGATTCTACAAGTCTGAATTAACTGAGTCTAGTTTTGACCAAGACTTTGTTTTTGTAGAAGTGTATCATTGACCTTATCAACTCAAATGCTTGTTCTGATTTGATCTTCTTTTATATTGTATTCAATTCAGACATTACTAACATTAGGTAAGGCATTTAGTACACACCCATTCCGAGTGTTTAGTTCTTCAAACCTAATAAACAAAATACAAATGCAGGGAAGTTATGTATCGTTATCGTGATTTATCAAACACCAAAACAGGAAGATTTATTTCAAAGTTTCACATGATAGAGATCTAAACACGCAATCAGAATATTTCAAAATAAACTAACAAACAACATGAAACAATACCTGCTAATCCCTGAAGCCACTTGACAGCGTTTTCAACGTTTTATCTGAAGCATCAGGAAGTTAATATAAACTGCTTTAGTTCAATGTCGTGTTACAAAACGTACTTAAATATTTGATTACTTACTCAAAAGATTTTGAACAGTCAGAACATGGTGCTAAAAATATTACATGTGTGAGTATCATACCAGTGCAACTTGATAAAGTGAAGATACAGTGAACATAATTATTAATACATACTTCCCTTAGCTGTACTAATACAAAGCTCTTGATCAGGAATGACCAAATAAGTATTGTTTATAAAGCAGTTAACAGATAAATTTAAAGAAACATTGTTACTAGTTGCACCAAACAATTAAATATCACATTACCTAATCACCACCATTGTTTTAATAAAATGATGCATGTATTTATATAAATTTACTTTTAATTTTGTTAATACTTTATTTATTTTCATAAATTATTGAGCAACAATTTTTCCGACATGACAGACTTTCAATGCGTCATATCTTGTTTGTGATTCGGAATTTAATCATTTCCTATGCCTTATTTGTATTCTACATGTATGTTTAACATGGTTGTACTTTAGCCATACAAGGAAAAATGTAGCCCCGTCCCCTAGAGGCCACGTTATTCAACCAACGGGACTCATTTTCAAACTCAGCTGAGATATCATTAGAACAAATGTTATGACCAAGTTTCATGAAGATTTGACTAAAACTAAGACTTTAAGAGAGTTAACAAGGTTTTCAGAGTTTTCCCTAAGAACCGGCCGCCGGCCAAATTGACCGGTTCAATCGATTTTCTGGCCGGTTCAAATGCTGGTAACAAAAAAAAATAATGAGAGGTTTTGCAACTTTGATCGATGTAATTGTTAAAGTTAAGAAAAGACGAAATTAAACAAGCGAAAACATCGATTTAACATCGTTTTGTTTATGTTCTTTATACTTCCGTGTGTACGTTTTACCGAACAAGTATAATTTATAACGGCGCTTCTCATTGGCTGATTATTTTGAGTACGCAAATAACTACAAAACGGCGCTTTTCATTGGCTGATTATTTTGAGTACGCAAATAACTACAAAAATCGTAACCACATGGTTTTCTCAAAATGAAACGAACCCTGAGAGATTTTTTCAGTGTGACAGCGCCTTCAAAACGTCAGAAAGGTTTGTATTGATGAAAATCTCGATGAAAATGCATGAAAGAAATTTTTCAAACAATACTTTTAGTTGAATAAAGTTTGCAATGCTGTGTTAGCCAAATACACGTGTTCAAAATTCATCGCACACTATGCACAGTATAATTATTTGGCATTCCCCTCACAATTTTTTTAAAAAATTAGAAAAATTCCATAAGTGATACACAAAAACACAAGTAATTTTCATCTCTAAAATTTCTGTCCAAACCCCCCCAAAATGCACCATTTTGCGTCTAGATTTTCAAACTTTTTCGGGGGGCATGCCCCCGGACCCCCCTAGCAGGAGTGCCTTGCTTGGCCGGTTCAAATTTTTTTTTGGCCTGTTCAAATAAAAGGAAGGGAAAACCCTGGGTTTTAATATAGCCAATATATAAACATATATAAGGAAAACTGCCCCGCTGCCTGAAAGCCATGTTTTTCAACAGGTCAGAACCATTTTGAAACTCAGCTAATATATTGTTGGGACAAAATTGTTTTAACAAAATTTCATGAAAATTGGACTAAAACTAAGACTTTAAGAGTGTTAAAAAGGTTTTACTATAGCCAATATATATATACATACATGTAATTATATAAGGAAAAATGCCCTGCCGCCTGGCAGCCATGTTTTTCAACTGACCAGAACCATTTTCAAACTCAGATGATATATTTTTTGGACAACGTTTTGACCAAGTTTCATGAAGATTGGACAATAAATGTGGCCTCTAGAGAGCTATACGAGGTAAATGTAGACGGGGCATGATGGACAACCTACAAACATTGATCAAAACAGTTAATAAAAACAGTTTAAGGTTCATGGGGGGGATAAAATTAATTAAAAATTCGCTTTGGTTTTTCTTCATTCAATGTGGTACAATATGGTCAAACTATATATCATTTTAAAGCTAAAGACGGATAGAATAACATAAACACATTTTTGACATTCAATATTTGTGTGCTTTATTCATATTTTGGTTTAAAACCAATACATTTTTACACTAATTTACAAAATCTCAATCTAAAGTTAGGAAGTATATGCACTACCTTAAGTTGAATAAATACAAAGCTATATACATATACAAGGTCAAGTTAGCAACATTTCACAGAAAATTATTGTCATAAAACAACAAATGAGTTTTTATTCAACTGCCTATTTTGGATAAATTTCCTAAACAAAGTTCTAAAAATAACTAAAACGTAACTACTTTTTAAAAATCCAGGTATGGTGGATAGTAAGAGTCACAATTCTTTTTCAAAGGCTTAACAATTTTGTTATTTACTTCTCAACCAAATTGCAAATTTAAACCATCTAAAATTGAAATAGATTGCAGACGACATATAAAATTGTAAAGAATTATAAAGAAATTGGCAAACCGATTGATTTTATATTTCGATTACTTCTACCCATTTTGAAAGCGTGGCCATCGCTGTGCTCCGTAGAAAAACGTGCAAAACAAATCGGTCGAAACCACGTGCAGTAGTGAGAAAACCGGGTATGTGTATACACATACCTGAGAAAACACAAACATATTTTGACAGTTGGTTCGCAACTAGTAAAACAACTATTAACATTAATCAGCAAGAGATCGCACTCAATAACAGAAATGACCACGTAGAGATATCATCACTTACCCTATTTCAAATATTTTCCAGCTGAAAATTGTCCCCCACACGTCTTTTTTAGTTTATTTGTATTGTTTTTTCTGGAGCCGAAGTGCATCTCACAGAATATCCATCTAACTTCCGTTGTTTTCACTTTCGTTATTAAAAACTTTGTTTAAAACAATTATTTCTCCTTTTAGATTGTTAAAGCGATGTGTTATTATATATTATCAATAGAATAGTATACCGTGATGAATTTAACGGAGTTACGTATCGATCTTTCTGTCAGTCTGTAAGCGTACTATTTTATGCGCAATAATATAAGTATGGTGATTCGACAACAATTGTAAACATTGGTGAAATGCTTCTTACATAGTTATTCTTTTGAGTGTTTATGAGGTCTGATCGTGCAGTTTGCAAACATTAAAAGATTACAATCCAATGCATTTGTCAACGTCAACCGTTTGGAATGTCAATTAGGCGATGAGTTAGTTTTCAGCATGTTTCTTTCTATGTTATGAATTTACAAATGGCTGCCCCCATGGTGATGAAATGACATGTGTTCGAGTTTTGATATTTCTAGATTTGTAAACTTTTTTTACTATTTAAGCGTAACTTGCCCTCGTCAATGTCGATATTATTCACTAGTTATATAATTTTCCGCCGAAATACGTGAAATAAACATGATTCAGATTTTTGAAAATAATGTATATTTTAGTGTTAAAATCGCTTTGTATTTTGATTGATTTTGTGGATGGTATGATACGTTGATGTACAAAATTGGTAGCAGTTTGAAGGAAAAACATCCTTTAAAGCATATATGTATACATTTTCAATGTGGCACTCTTTCTTTAGTCAAATTTGAGTTCAATGCTTGGGGTCCCATATTTTTCAAAATGAAGCCTCTACATGAACCTTAACAAATCACATTTTTTTTAAAATAAAAAATGGCCCGTTTTGACTGTCTTTAACACAACAAGTCAGTTGTTAATAGATTGCAGCGGCTGTTTTCATAAAATACATGTTACAATTTGTGAAATTGGGTCAAAATTGTGAGATGGCGATCCAATGGCACTTTACAAGAAGATTTTGACCAAAATGCATCTGCAAGCCAAGATAAGGCAAAGTGGATATTATTGCTTACATTGATGTTTGGCAATAATTGCAAAATTAATGATAACAATAATGCAGTAATTTGCCAGTACTATAATTATTACATGGGGTAGGTGATAACAGAGCACATTGATATACAGTCCAACCTGCCAATAAAGACCACTAAATGGATTTGATCGTTGTGATCTTTGTTCACATGTGGTCTTTATTTGCAGGGTGGATTTAAACTTTGCAAAAATGCTAGTATAGGTCTGTAACAGGTACCTTATTTATGTATGTGCTCTATTGTTTAAATGTGTGAAAACTAATGCATGTGTAATGTAATAAAGGATTGAAAACACAGTTTTGTGTTTATATAGCGTCCATAAACCACTTATGAACTAACTCATTCTCTGAAGCGTAATTTGAATCACGCTTAGGGTTTTTACTTTCAGAGTTAAAGTTCCCTTCAAACTTGACCAATATCTCACGTTTTCGCTTCAGAATGTTCTGGATTTAAGTTTTGACTACACCAAGATCACTAGACCGTGTGTGAACTGGTAAGATGTTTATCACGTGATTATCACAGCATCATCATGTGGCCATTGTTTTATACAAACAAATAATAAAAATAAGAAAATTTAAACAATTATCAAGAATTTTTATATTTGTCCATTATTGAACGTTATTACAGAAATAATGCATGTTTGATTCTGTCTTTTCTCACTAAGATCGTTTTTTGTGTACAGAGTAAACAATGATTGCCAACCATGGTTAACCATGGTCACCACTGCCGACCATGGTCCATGTTTTTTATGACCATGTCCAACCATGATCTGTCTTTTGTCACCATTGCCAACCATGGTCACCATTGCTGACCATGGTCCATGTTTTTTGTGAACATGGTAAACCATGGTCCTGATCATGTTCCACCACGGTTTTTGATGGCTGACAATCAAATACCATGGTCAGCCATCAAAAACCAGGGTGACCATGGTCTACCATGGTCATCGTTTCGCCTGGGCACTCCCAGAGATTTCCCTGCCTTCAGACTGCGCAATTTCTACTCCACTTCTGCCTTTAGTAAGCACAGACTATCGTCGACCGCTTTCAGGTCTGAGATCGTTCAAAGCAGGTTGTTAAATTGGTCGCTGGATTAGATTTGAACACAATACTATAGAGGCCGCGTGATGATGTTACATAACAAATATTAAAACTGTGCTATTTTGTTTTGGTGCTGTTTGGAGGAGATGTCCTTTTAAGCTTATTTACAACTGACCTCTCACAAGTGACAACAGACGACATGCCGTTCACCAGCTACTACCATAGCTCATCGCATTTGTGCTTAGGTGAGTTAAAAAAGAACAAGCACGTTCTAGCCAAATAAATTGTGTTGTAGGTGGGTGCAAATCTTTTGATAGAAAGGTATATTCATAATAAATAAGTATAGGGTATTTGTTTTATGTATTCTCCCAATTGCTCATTGATATTTTTACACCCATAAAATTTCATGTTAAAAACTTGTATTTTATCTGAGATATAGCCTTGAAAGGTTACAAAAACAACAAAGGGCAATAACTCTTAGTTAAGAAAATGCAGGGTTATGGTTATTGTTCATGTGACTTCAATCCATTAATTTCCACACATCTATGAATTATCGTATCTGACATATAACCCTGAAAAGTTCCAATGTACAAAAACGACAAAAGGACAATAACTCGTTAGTCATGGCACTACTCCTAATTAATATTGATATAATACCTATGAAGTTTCATGTTGAAGTCGTGCATGGTGTATAGACCTGAAATGTTACATGGTACGAAAAACAAACAAACAAAGGGCAATAATTTGTATTAAAGAAAGTTCGATTTATGGTTATTGTGAATGGCACTTTTCCTCATTGATATCTACACACCCACGAAGTTCATTTTTGATATCTTATATAGTTTCTGAGATATAGCCCTAACAATGTTTGCGACAGACAGATGGACGAACTGACGGACTGACAGACTAATAGAAAAACGCCATTTCTAAATCCATCTGCCTTGGCGGGGGATAAAAAGGACCATTATTCTGCCAAAAAATGTTTCAGTTAAAAATCTGTAAAATCATATACATATTAAAGCCATCCAACTGTGAAAGATTGAGAGAGATTCACCCAGTAGTTATAAAACATGAGTACACAGAAAAGTTCCAAGGCAGACGTCAGGTTTTTTGTTCTTTCAAAATCGTGTCTGGTAATCGGTCCCATTCCCGATGGAAAAAAAAGTATATTTTAAGCTAAAAATTCCCAATGGAAGATTTCACACAAGAAAATCATTGTTTTTTTAAATCCCGATATTTTTTGTTCATCTCACATCCATATAAGTTCAACCTTACTTAATGTAATACTGAAAACACTTGTATTCTCAATATTGAAGCATTTTTTAGCAAAACATACCGGACCCAAATTAGAACATAATCAAACACTGATAACACAGCAGGACAAAGAGGGTTTGTTAATTGTCTTCTCTGCCCTGGATTTTTGCAACATCTAAACTATATTTATTGGGACAAAAACATCCATACTTTATTTGATATTAAGTCTATCATTATAAATAAACTGTACTGTGAATAATGCAATGATATACCACCCCATATTTACATCCGTGAAATACCACCCCATATTTACATCAATGAAATACCATCCCATATTTACATTAGTGAAGAACGACTTAGTATTTACATCAGTGAAATACCAACCCATATATATTAACATCAGTGAAATACCACCCAATATTGACATCAGTGAAATACCTGCCATATTGACATCAGTGAAATACCAACCCATATTAACATCAGTTGAATACCAACCTGTCTTTACATTAGTGACATACTAACCAATATAAACATCATTGAAATACCACACCAGATTTACAACAGTGGAATATCACAAATAACTTTAGATATATGTTGGATGCAGAACATGTATTTTTGTTGCCGCTGTGTTATGTCTGATTGCAAAACATTATTGTGAATATTTATATTGTATGTAGATGCAATCACGAAATAAAATGTGTTTAAAAAAACATAAATAATAAATATAAAAAAATATATAAATAATGGTATGCTGATGGGGCAAATGTCCTGTAAAAAGCCTTATTCCAGCATTATCTCAGCACTCCAAATCAAACATATATCTGCGTCTATAAACTGCCATATTTCCATTACTAAACTACTTTAAATAGTCATAGCTACGCAAACATCCATAATTATATTTATGAATTTAACATCCTGGGCCTGGCAGATATCGTCGAATTGTGTGCGTGAAATCTACTAACGTTTACATGGGAGGCAGATGCAAAAACATGAACATGCAAAACATAAACATGTGCGCAATTATATCTGCCATACATTTTCTCTCTGCATACAATTATGGTAAAAAATCTAGGTCAAAACCCCTGGATAGGACAGCTACAGCAAAACACAAGGTCATCACACATCATTGTTGACTGTGAGTACTTAGATAGTGGATGGCTGGAAATAGCAGTTAATTAAGATTGCATCCGTTTTCTGAATTACCGGTAGTGGATCTTGACTGACATCATAGAAATACATGTAGATACAGGCCAGCTAAATTATTTTTCCAGTTGTTAACATACATGTAAGTCTGCGCACTCAATAATATTTAACAAAGCTTTTCTGTTCAACTATTGCATTCAAGTACAAATAGTTATAAAAATGAACACTTAAAATTGCATATAGTATGCAATATAGAGTACAATGTATTTATTCTCTATAGTATTGTAGACTCATAATAAAACGATGGCTTTTCTTATATTAATTCCAGGAGATTTCTACTAAGAGTAATATGAAGCTTTTACTTTAAGTTCAACAAGGGATCTAGTTTTCAACCCCAAGTGATTCAGTTGTAAAATCATCCAAGATACCATTGTGATCAATGTTGTGGCCCAGTTTCATGTAGATGCAGTCATAAATGACGCATATACAGTGTTCACAAGGTGACTATTGATGGCGCAAAAGGCTTAAAGGAGGACAGAGTCAAAAGGTGATAAGACAAGCCGTCTCTTGACATATTAGGAGCACTCGATGAGTAATTTGAGATGCTAATAGACACTTTAAATTATGACAATATTTAAGCACATTGATAGGTTCCACGGGGCTTTTTATTATTTTGTTATTTTGCCGGTCTGACACTGATGCGGTTTTAAATGGACTAATCGACATTATACTCCCAAACAAGATGTTTAACAGACAACCTTATTTTTGATTCCTTCTCTTTATGATACTGTCTTACAATTGCACCTTGTAAACATAGGAAACATTATATTACATCATAAATAGAACAACACTTAAATATCATATATATTGTAACAATGTGTCCAGCCATTGTTCAATGTAGTTTACATCCGCATATGAATTATTACTAGGGATGCAAGAGGTTAACCGGTTAACCTACCGAAACGACCAGTTAACCGGTTAAATTTTCAGGAAAAGGTTAACCTAGAAAAAATGATTGTCAATGTGGACAAATATTTGATTATGTTTTTTTCATGGAATGATTCGTAAGATTTTTCTTTTTTCACGTGACATACTGCCAACTTGCGCTGGCGACTAGTTATAAAAACACGCCGCACCATCGACCGTAATAAATAACGTGTCGACAATCAAATTAATAAAGCAATTAATCAATACCTTTGTGATAACAAATAAGGGGTACGTTTTGATAACTGACACTTTTGTGTTTTTTTTTACTCGCGAAAATTTAACTAACGAACTGCGGGTAGTAGGAGCTAATAGTGAAGACGTAATTGACACGTTTATTGAACTCGCGATAAAAAAACAGTTGAGTCATTGGACTGCTTATTTTGATGTTTTTTTGTAACCAATATACAACACCGATTGCTCGCGAAAATAACGTGTTTATAAGTAACAATTGTATCACGAATTTCATTGGTAGTTAAAATCTTGACGAGTTAACGTTGTTTTTGTTTATCAAAAATTAAGATCCTTATGATAATCTACGTCAAACGATTCCACCATTACCGACCAATGCAAGTTTTATTTAAGAAAGCAAACTATTTACTAATTAAATAATTAAACATCAATTGAAAATATTTAAACAAGGGCTGTTTGTAAAACATGCATTCCCCCCATATGGGCTGTCCGTTGTAGTGGCAGCAATTGTGTGAATACATTTTTTGTCACTGTGACCTTGACCTTTGACCTAGTGACCTGAAAATCAATAGGGGTCATCTGCGAGTCACGATCAATGTACCTATGAAGTGTCATGATCCTAGGCAAAAGCGTTCTTGAGTTATCATCCGAAAATCATTTTACTATTTCGGGTCACCGTGACCTTGACCTTTGACCTAATGACCTCAAAATCAATAGGGGTCATATGCGAGTCATGATCAATCTACCCATGAAGTTTCATGATCCTAGGCGTATGCATTCTTGAGTTATCATCCAGAAACCATTTTACTATTTCGGGTCACCGTGACCTTGACCTTAGACCTAGTGACCTCAAAATCAATAGGGGTCATCTGCGAGTCATGATCAATCTACCCATGAAGTTTCATGATCCTAGGCGTATGCGTTCTTGAGTTATCATTCAAAAACCATTTCACTATTTCGGGTCACCGTGACCTTGACCTTTGACCTCGTTAGTGCTGCAACAATACGCCAAAAACCGTATTGCAATATATTGTCAGTACAAAAATCCGTATTGCAATATATTGCAATTTATTGCTAACTTGTACCAGAATTATAACTCGCCAGCTAATCACCCAAACCAACTTAATTACATGTACATAACCTTTTCGTCTGCCATTTAGAGAACTATTATAAAGGCTGACAAGAAGAATAATAACAACCGGAAAGAGGATTGTAGATGTTTAAAAGCCGGTCGTGTAACTCATCAGAATGCTGTTACTTAAATTTGTTTTGATCATTATTACTTCTGTTTTTAATAACATCAATTTACATTTTGATTATGTAATTAATTGTGTTGTTATTTTTTGTATTTCCATAAGCTTCATCTTAAATTTAACAGTATGACATGCAAAAGCAGATCTTGCGGACTCCCATGTATCAACGCTACTCCGTATAATAAACTTTTTAGAATGCTATTTTTACGCAACAATTTATTTTTACTCAACAGTTAACATGGATTTGTTTTGTTTACCTAGATATCATTATTTCGGATGGCTTTTCTGGACAAAATGTGGATGATTTTTTGTAAAATTTTCGTACTGGTATGATAAAAATCGTATCGCAATTCAATATGCGGATTGCGTATTGCGATATATACCGGTATATTTTTGCAGCACTAGACCTCGTGACCACAAAATCAATAGGGGTCATCTGCGAGTCATGATCAATGTACCTATGAAGTTTCATGATCCTAGGCCCAAGCGTTCTTGAGTTATCGTCTGACAACCACCTGGTTAACGGACCGACAGACCGACCGACTGACAGACCAACAGGAGCAAAGCAATATACCCCCTCTTCTTCGAAGGGGGGCATAAAAATAAAACCGTTACATTTAGCATTTGTGTCATTGCTTAAAATGTGCGCGCTATGGTATGTTAACAAACATACCTAACTATCAGTATTTGAGATCATAATACTTAAGTACTTTGCTATTAAATAAATGTACTGATTATATAAAATATTCAACTTACATTTGGGTCACAATTTATTTATTCTGCATTTGTGTCCTTTATTTTACCCACATTTTTTTATTGTATAATGAAATCAAACGATAATACTTCGGCAACAAACGCTAAAATGCAAACAACAAAATATGCAATTATTGAATAAGAAGAGATGTGGGTTCGTTGAACACACATGACCCACTTTACGTCAAATTGAAAGGGAAAAAACATTTCTATATTTATCCAATTTGAGTATCCAAAATTAAAACAGAATGAAGAAAAATAGGAACTCACCATTTTTGTGAGCAATATACGACGCGAACGTAATATAAGCGGCCCAACTAAAAATAAGTTAATAACACGTGAAAATGAACATCGTATAGTTCTTTAAAAAAATTTACTCTTATGCATTTACTCAGGAAAAATAAATAAAATATATATCACACATTTACAAAATGATAAAAATAAATTGTATAATACATTTTATTACGAAACTAGCATGTTGTCAACGCAAGCGATTTCAAATTTGAAATTACTTTTGTTTCTACAGAGCGGTTCGAGCTGTATGACATTTTTTACGTACTCTATATCATTTAAACTAATTAAGGCATTTCAGTTAACCGGTTAATAACCAGTTACGGAAAAAGGTTGACCGGTTAATGATTTTTGTAACCTCTTGAATCCCTAATTATTACCACTAGCAAGGTTGATTATGACAAGATACATCATTCTTTTTATTAGACCACCTATTCTTGGGTAAGTCACTTCTCTAAACTGGCATCCTGCCATTGACACAATACCCATAAGCTTATAATCAATGCAAGGATGCATATAAACAATAATATTACTATACACTTAAATATGAGTAAATAGTGTCAGTGCATTATCATCATCTTATCATTATCACAATTGCCAACATCATCATCAACATAGTCATATTATCATAATCTGTATCAGTGTCATCCTCATCATCACCAACATCCTTCTCCTCCTCCTCCTCCTCCTCCTCCTCCTCATCATCATCATCATCGTCATCATCACATTCTTCTTCTTTAACATGCAATAAGAGTGTTTTCCCCAGGCCATTTTAGCGTGACGAAAAGCCACGCGGCCCTCCCGGATCGCCACTCTGCCCTTTTCAAAGGCAAATTTTGCCACGCGCCATTTTTTTCAAAGGCATTTTCGCCACGCGCCCTTATCGATAACATCTTTATTGCCTTTCTTGGTCAGCAAAATTAGCTTCCTTGATTGTCTGTGACGCTCCTACTGTGCTTGATTTACTCGAGAAATGTCTAATCGACTACATTAATCGAGTAGATTTAATCTATAACAGTGCTCGATTTATAGGTAGTTGACTGCTCCAAAGCTGTGAATTAGTCATGCGTAAATAACCCCATGTCAGTATCAATCGATAATACTGCTATGTTGTACCAATCGCACTATTCGGTCGGCAATGTGTACTCCTCCATGATAAATCATAAAATCATTACTTCGGAGACTTTTGATGAAAAACTCTATGTTATTCTCGTGGCAATTGTGCATTGCATGCATTATTCAGTTATATCAAAACATATATTTTTATGCATAATTACATTTGAAATCACAAACAATTTATTCTTTATCGTTTTTGTCTTTAAGATAATTAGATCTAATAATTAAAATAATTTCTGAGACGTATACTAATTTAACAAAATGCGAATCGTGTATACGATTTAACGTTGCTATACGCACCTGTCGCTTACATCATTTGACATTTTATCAACATGGCCCACTATACAGAAATAAATTGTGACTCGGCAAAAATGGCAAATAACGACGTAAAGGATCGAATTAACGATGGAGATTATACATTAAGAAGGAATTGATGAAATGTCTGTGATAATCAACGATGCATAAAAATGTTTTAGATAGCAACAACATTATTTATTTATTTGTAATCTACTCGGTGGATGTATGTCATGGAAACAAGTGTTTGCATATTGTTTGCGATCAATTTACTCGCAATGTTATTTTAAACATCTGTCAAGATTATTGTTAGAAAATGGGATAAGACACACATGGTTTCATTTATATGTTAGTGGATCTGTGTATAATCAGATTCATATGCATATATTGCTTTATTATGTTTGTTGTGCTGTACAGTTTATTGAAACAGCATGGAACTGAAATGTACATTGCAAGGTAAATATATTAATATAAATCATAGTAAGTTTAATACACTGCAACGCCGATATATCGCGGACCGTTATATCGCGCTGTCCAATATATCGCGCTTTGGCTATGGCTCCCAAAAATCCGACGAGCATAATCACTAAATGACATGTTTAAATCTGAGAATTCGCTAACTTAAGCAAAAAACCGGTTCTAGCTAGTATCAACACCCCATATTTCGCGGCTTACTATGGCACGCAGTGAAGCGTGAAAAACAGTCGATTAGTGACAATGTTGTTTACACAAGGCTGGGGTTGTTTTTAACACTAAGGAAATATCCAATTAGTGTCATTGCAAAGGTAATAATAGCAGTTAACTGGTATATAGATCGTTAAATTTTGGTACTGGTCATGAATTTCTTTGTCCTGATAAAAAGCGCGGGAAAATTGGCGTGGGTGTATTTATTTGTAAATAAAAATTTCGTAGCCGGTGTAACATTGCGATAATTTAATTTCCGTTAAAAGTTTCGTTGTAAATTTCAACAAAAGTACCGCGGTATCTCGCGAATTATGTGGCATTTACATTTCCTCTTAATAAAATATAATTCAAACACACGGTATCATTACCGTTACGCTAAGGGTAAATTCGAATCTATGCACAATGTATTTTATAAGTTTTTTACGGCAAGAATTTTCCATTTTAGCTGATTCGCGAGGGATCGTACATGAAAATAAAAAACATAATTTACATTTTGGTTTTTATGATAAATACACAGATACTTATGGTTGGTTTGCAATTATTACAAAACAAATATGCAGCAGCGCTGCATATAAAATGAAAACATTGGGGTAATTTGAGAAGTTAACCGCAATACAATTGCGTTAGACATTTCTCGAGTTATATCGCGCGCCGGATATATCGCGCTCGCGATCTTTGGACCCCACCAACCGCGATATATCGGCGTTGCAGTGTACATCTATTACCAATAAATGTGCTTGTTTATATGTTATTTTTTCCACAACTGCTTCTGATGCAATTATATGTTTCCCCGTAATTCAGGTATTTCGGGAACGTTTTGCCCTTTTTTGCCTAAACTGCGCACTAAAATGCCCTTTTTGAAAGTAATGCGCCACGCCCTTTTGCCCTCCTGGGAAAAACACTAGCAATAATCATCATCATTACCATCACCATCACCATCATCATCATCATCATCATAATAATCATCATCATCATAATCACCATCATCATCGCCATCACCATCACCATCATCATCATAATCATCATCATCATTACCATCACCATCATCATCATCATAATCACCATCATCATCGCCATCACCATCATCATCATCATCATCATCATCATCATCATCATCATCATCATCATCATCATCATCATCATCATCATCATCATCATCACCATCACCATCACCATCATCATCCTCCTCCTCATCATCATCATCACTACCACCACCACCATCATCATCATCATTATTACCATCATCATCAACATCCTCCTCCTTCTCATCATCATTATCATCATCATCACCAACATCGTCATCATCATCATCATCATTATAAACATAATCATCATTAGCATTATCATCATCCGTATATGTTCTTTGGGGAACATATTGTTTCAATTTATTGAACATCATCATCATCATCATCACATTATTCTTCTTTAACATGTCATAATCATCATAATAACCATCACCACCATCACTATCATCATCGCCATCATCATCATCACCATCATCATCAATATCATCATCATCATCCTCATCATCATCATCATCATCATCATCATCATCATCACCATCATTATAATCATCATCATCGTCATCATCATCATCCATACCACCACCATCATCATCATCATTCTCATCAACATCATCATCAATCATTATTATCAACATCAACAACATCATCATCATCATCATCATCATCCTTATCCTCCTTATCCTCATTATCATCATCATCCAGGTTTTTTTTTTGCCCGATTTTATAGCCGAAATTCCGTTATGTTCCCAATCCCAAAAAGTATACTTTTTTCCCAAAATGTGGCAAAAAATTCCCAATTTCGTGTGGAAAAAGGCTAATGAATTTATTTTCCCAATTTCATGAAAATGCCGATAAAATTCCCAATTCCAAAGCCATGGGCTATCTTCCAAAAAAGTGGAAAAAAAAACCCTGTCATCATCATCATTATAATCATCATCAACATCATCATCATCATTATAAACATAATCATCATTAGCATCATTAGCATCATCACCATTGGTATATGTTCTTTGGGGAACATATTGTTTCAATTTATTGAACATCATCATCATCATCATCATCACATTATTCTTCTTTAACATGCTATAATCATCATTATTACCATCACCGACATCACAATCATCATTGCCATCATCATCATCACCATCACCATCAATATCATCATCATCATCACCATAATCATCATCATTATCATCATCATCATCATCATCATCACCATCCTTATCCTCCTTATCCTCATCATCATCCATACCACCACCATCATCATCATCATTCTCATCAACATCATCATCCTCATCATCATAATCACTATCACCACCAGCATCATAATCATTATTATCAACATCAACAACATCATCATCATCATCATCATCATCATCATCCTTATCCTCCTTATCCTCATTATCATCATTACCATCATCATCATCATCATCATCATCATCATTATAAACATAATCATCATTAGCATCATCATCATAGGTATATGTTCTTTGGGGAACATATCGTTTGAATTTATTCAACAAGTTGAAGCCAATTTGTGTCATTTATTATCTGTCTTCCTTTTAACACAGACCAACTCCACGAAACTCCACAAAATCTATGTTGGTAAAATTATTTATTGAAAAAAAAATGTGTACACATATTCTTAAATTTAATTGATTGCGAAATCTCAATGTTTGAATATGTCATCAATCCACACGCATGAATACATAATTTTCTGTAAAATCATAGTATTGAGCATATGTTTACAATGTTTAAATTCTGCTATGTTTATAGGACAGAAAAGGTTGCATTTTACTCTTAAAGATCCATATGCTTGACTGATACAAAATTAATTCTTCTTTTAACAAGACTATTGCCAAGCAATAGTCCCATACCGGTGAAACTCCACCATTTTCAGATTTTTTTATATATTTGTTGACATAGCAACATTAATTCTTGACGTAGTAACAAAATAAAATGACGTGCATAATTTTCATATTGCCATCTGTCCATGTGTCAAGTTTCATGCAAAAAAATATAAAGAACTTTTTAAGTTATCGCAGGATCCAGAAAAGTGTGGCACTGTGACAGACACACTGACAGACAGAACGCAAACCATAAGTCCCCTCTGGTTTCACCAGTAGGGGAAAATAAGCATTAAACATGTGTTGTTTCTTCTTTTTGTCATACTGCTCTATTGAATAAGAGCATTGATGTCAACAAATGCCCCAGAAGTGGATGTCACACACTCCTTCTAAGTCCTTGTTATCAATCAAAGCGCTGAAGGCACTGAAGTTGTTCGCTATTGCATAATCTACATGTAAGAGGCAACTCAGTTTTCAAAATTGTGGAATAACTTTTAATATCACAAGTTTACGATGAACACAACCCATTCAAATCTATAAGTGTCTTAATGCAAAGGTCCAGATGTGTGCGCACTGTTTATCCTCATTTCATGTGATAGAGATAACTTAGACAGAATAATAACAACATGTCTTTGTTGACGTTCTGAAATCATTAAAAATAATATGAAAATTGTAAAATGAAAACTAGTTAATATAAAATAAAATTTGCAATCATCATCATATTTAATGAATATTGTTGGCATATCAAAAACCTATCACACTTAGAATATACTTTAAAGATTGAATTCCTTTTACAAAACTTTTTTTTTGACACCACATACAATTCAAAATATACAATAAGATCGAAGATAAAATTAAATGAAAAATATGTCTGCGAGCAGTAGTTTTTACTAAAGAATAAGATAGTCATAAAGAAAGCGCTGTTCACGCTTACTTTGCTGTTGATACATTACTTGTTACACTAGTAGTTCACACAGTGTCAACCTTACCAACAGTATAGAACACTTGTGCGCTTTTTTGCGTAGAAGTTTTACCCAGCTTTAGACCTTAAATGACCTCGACATAACGCCAGCAGGCACAAATGAATTCATTCGAATACATTTGTATAGGCTATTAATCTATATGCTATTGTATAATCTTCTTGCGTTATTTATAGTTAACTGGTAGTTACATGTACCCAGTAAAATTTATTACCAAAAATATGAAAAGTTAACAATTGTTTTCAAGTAATGTAATAAACCAGCCATGATATATTAATCAATATATACTTATTATTGTTAAAAGATACGGTATTTTAGAAATGTTCTTTTTTTTGTCAATTGCAGTTAAGGGTCGCTTAAGTATTGTAGAAAGCGTAAATCATGTTAGATTGAATGCATGAATTTAAGTTAATCCTTTCTCACTCAAAGCAAAGAGAAAATGACTAGTGGAACCAGCATAAAAGCAAAACAGTACCCGCAGGCTGTTCAGGTTTTATGCTGTTTCATGCTGATCTAGGGATTACAAATCCTTTAAAACTTGCATCTAGTATATAAGATAGGTCATTAATTAAATTATACTTTCTTATGTACCACAAATGTGTCAAAATACATATCTTCATGTACAAAAATGTAAGAAGTAAATGATTAATCAAGAGATTGAACTCTGCTTTAGTTTGAGCCCAAAATATCTCAGCGTCGACAGCAACATGAGGTAAGGTTGATGTGGGTGTGTTGATAGTGTTCAAGGACAACATCCATGCAAGTAAGTAAGATTAGTATAAAACATTATTGATATTATATGAAATGTGTCTTTTTGTGTGAACTGTGTAGAGATGGACAGATGGATTAATCAATTTGTACCTCCCACAACAGTCAATGCCGGTCCTGCATGATACACAATATTTTGTGTCTATTGATAGATATATTAATTTTAGTACTAGGCACATGTTGCTGTCATGATTTTGATCAACGGAAATAACCACTGGTGAGAAGCATCAAGCAGATCTGGTAAACAGAAGAGCATACTTAAATGTTCACTGTGGAGAATAGATAGCTAAGTATTGATATTATGTACACCCTAGTTCATGCATACAACTACAACCAAATTAAACATGATAAAGAGTAAACAACTGTACAGTCATATCAGATAATCACTAAAAAATATTATATTTATTCGCCGTTCAGGGTTAATACAAACAGGGCGAATTGTTATCAGAAAGCACAAGTTGGACTGCAACATTCATGCTTACAAGAAAAGCCTAGTAAGGCAACATTAATGTTATAAAATGATCTACAACATAATATGTTTGCGTATTTTAATACACAGGGGTGTCAATTGTCCCAAATTTGAAATCCGTAAAATTAGGCCGTAGGATGAAGGGAAGAGAGGGCGCAACCCCCCTAGCCCTAGCTTATTGTTCTTTTTTTTATAGTCTTTCTAGGTGCAATTTCTGGTGAGTAAAATGCGAAATATTATAAACCAAACCATCCATAACACCGCAGGTGTATTTGTCATTCTAAACAAATGATATTAAGAACTTCGAAATTAAATTTAAATCGACAAACCAGCGAATCCGAAAACAACTGTCCGAAAACATGTTGCGATACATCATTTGCAAATGAAATAAAATATGCATATCGTTTGACTGCAGAAAATGAAAACCAGTAACCAGTAACCAAGCAAATACGCAGTCAATATATAATTTGATTAACATATTGTTTTAAAATATGATATTGCAGTGCTTTACTTAGCCAGTGACTGCTCTTGTCAGTGCCAGCCGCTTACCAATCAGAAATCAATAAATAAAATCGGTACCAGGCGCAAATGTCCGGAATGCCGATGATGCTATAACAATATTCGTTCTGAAATGATCCCGCACTAAAAGAATTTTGTCCCTACCCCCACCCGCCTTAAACAAACTTTTTGGATTTACATTCACCTCAAAATCAACCCTGGACGGCTCAAATCCGAATTTCCGGAATAATCCGGAAAATTGACACCCCTGAATACAATAACATTAAGGATGTTTCTTATAGGTTGTTCATATTTGTATCACAAAGAAGTTTTGCCTAATTGCTCCAGATGTATATTTTTGTTGTTAAAAACAATAAACCAAAAAGAAATGTAATGAAATACAGTGTAGGTAAATTACATGTATTTAATCACAAAAATAAGGTCTATGCCCTGATTTTTTTTTACTTTTTAGCAATTAAGCAATATCAAAGGGAAGGTAAAACGCTGCCATTTGAAAAACTCAGATACGAACAGAAAATGAACGTAAAACCAAATAAATACATCACTATCAAAACTTATTTCTTGCCATTATTTAAGTTGCAGAATGCAGGGAACACATTTACGTGATTGTTGTGTTATGCAGCGAACACATTGACCTGATTGGTGTATTATGCATCAAACGCATTTACATGATTGTATGATGCAGCAAACACATTCATCTGATTGCTGTTTGATGCAGCAAACACATTGACCTGATTACTGTGTTATGCAAAGAACACATTGACCTGAGTGTTGTATTATGCAGCAAACACATTGACCTGATTGTATGATGCAGCAAACACATTTATCTGATTGCTGTGTAATGAAGCAAACACATTCATCTGATTGTTGTATTGTGCAGTGAACACATCGATCTCGTTGTTGCATTATGCAAATAACACATTTACCCAAGTGTTGTATTATGCAGTGAACACATTGGCCTGATTGTATTATGCAGCAAACATGTTTATTTGATTGTTGCTTTATGCAGCAAACCCATTGATCTGATTGTTGTATTATGTAGCAAACACAATTCAGTGATTATTTTCCTTCTTTGGACACCCAGTCCGGCAAACGGACCTGCTCCCAATGACCTACGGACCCGTTCCCAAAATGAACCGGACCCGTCCTAATTTCCGATAAATACAAACAAATCCCAATCAAAATTGAGTAAACAATCCCAGAAAACGCCATTCCAGTTTTAAAGCAAATTCTGGAAATATTTACGATAAAAGTTCTCATAAATTTCAAGAAATACAAACATTCGACATTTTTCTTAAGTGTCAAATAAATTTTGGCATTTGTTTCTATTTAAATATGTGATGAAATAACGTCCAATCGGTCGTTGTTTTTTTCCACTTAACACGCGTAAATCGCCTAACGTGATGTTCATGTTTTAATACAACACAAAATACACCCACACTTTCCATGTGACCTTCTACATGTCTGCATAATTTTTGCACGCTTTTTATTGACACAAAGGAGACAAACGATAAAGCACTGTTTATTTGATGCTAAAATTTAATTGTTAATGTCGCGTTAGCATTAAAATTCGGAAGCGTGTTTCAGATTACAAATTGAATAATGCTCATTTGAGAATTGAAACGTAAAAGTAATAACTATGAAAGTAGCGTAAATCTAGATTTCGACGCTACACAAATGTACATGTAGGTGTATATCTTTGCACTCCATCCGCCGCAAACGTATGCGGCTGATTTATTCTGTGAAAGTACGCGAGGTTAATACAGACTTGGCGTCATTGCATGGATCGATGCCGCGTACCTCGGCAATACGCCGCGTGAACATATGACGCAGCGGCCGAGTACTAACATTCTGGCCGTGGCCTGACCGAGGATAATGTTTGTTCCGCGGTGGCTGCACTGTACGTATATGTTATTGCAAACCAGTCTGAATTTTCTTACGCTTCTGGCAATATAGGCCATGAGTCACAATAGTAAGTATTACAGAAAGAAATTAAAACATACTGAAGTCAAAAGCAAATTGTTATGCGATGTTAGTAAAACGTTCATCAATCTGCACAGACAAATGAGACAGACTCTGACAAGGCACACTTAGTGCTCTGATAAGGCTATGCAGCCTGGGGTGTCTCAGGACTCTCATCAGCCCAGTAAGACACCATTCTTGATATATTTAACCCTTTGAGTGCTGGAACCGGATTTTGAAGGCCTTTGCAAACAGTTTGGATCCAGATGAGACGCCACAGCACGTGGCGTCTCATCAGGATCCAAACTGTTTGCTATTCTGATAGTATTCTTTGAAAAAAAATCGAACAAAAAAATGCTTATTTTAGAAATTCAGCAGACGACATTTTAGCAGAAGACAAATTTCCCAGCATTCAAAGGGTTAAAGCAGATAAAAACAGAGAACTCTGTAAAAATCTGTGTTCGGTTAGCATGTTGTTGTTTTTGCAAGACTGTGAATAAAAGTTTATGTTGCTTTCCTGTGTCATTTAAAGCTGAAAAAAGTTATACAAAGTCATTAAAATACCATTCTTCAATTGGTACAATTCGAAGCTTGATTTTTCCCAATTGGAAGATTTCGAGACTTGTTTTTTTTCACAATTTGGTGGTTTCATGACGTGAAAAATTCCCAATGGCAAGTTAATACCTGGCCCATTCCCAATTGGGTAAAAAAATCACTGCAATTTGAACTAATAATTTAGTAAATCAGTTGTATTATGCTCAAAACACATTTGCCTGATTGGTGTATTAATTTATGCACCTAACAAAATGACCTGATTGAGTTGTATTATGCAGCAAATGAACTGACCCCATTTTCAAAATCTCAATTTAAATAGGTTTATGTTATTTCATTATCTTCAAGGCTGTCCAGTTAGTGCAGTGGTTGGTACATGCAATTCTCACTTCTGCAACCTGAATTCAATCCCCGTTCCCAGGACATGTGAGTTTAGTAGGTGATCTCCATACCAGACAGGTGGGTTTCCTCAAGACACTCCGGTTTGCACCCACAGCATAAGACCATACCAAAACTGAATAACACATGTAGCTGGAAACTGAAGCTTTAAATTAAAATTAGTTTCCACTTTCGTGAGTCTAGTAATCAGATTAGATAGGAGTGCTGGGACACTCACAAAATGCAACCCGGAAGGACCTCATAAAGTTCAAAATACACACACATTATGCATGATTATGATCATTCATTTTTTATAACAACCCCACTTCAACTTACATAGATCACGTTTGAACAAAGCATTATCATCAGTTAGTTCTCAATATTTAACATTCCTGCCAATCCTTCTTAAGAGTAATAATAATTATTTGTGTCTATCTTTAATCTCACACACACACCAGGAATGTAAGCATGAAAGAACCACAATGGAAAACCAGTATTACAGGTACATGAAAATATTCTAGTCTGATCGGGATATAGATTAATCAAACATTACGGCATATTCACATTATTCAGGAATTGGCTACACTATTTTACCATTGTAAATGGAAGTGAGATATTGGAGTAATAACAGTCCAAGGGAGACAACTCAAAATTTTTAATTGTACCAAACATTTACCATTGGAAATGGGAGTGAGATATTATACCAGTAACGCAAGTCCAAGGGAGACAACACAAAATTAAAAATTGTTCCAAACTTCTCTGTTTGTCGAGGAATTATAAGTAAATTCACTTCATTGAATTTTTAAAGTTTTTCATGTCTTTATAAAACTGAAGTACATACTGCATATACTTTTAGACATGAACTAAAGACATGAATGATGCCATAGAGATGCTTTAATGTTAGATGTTAATTAATGAAATTTATGAAAAAGACCTGATTTAAAATAATTGTACTTTATGGATACAAGTTATACATAACAGGCTTAATAATGACTTGATAATCGCTTAGAACCTTAAGATTGACTGCAATGAATAATTGTCTAAAATTACAATTTTAAACACAAATTGATAACATCTTACACATATACACAGTATCAAATCTGGATTTTTATCCCCACGCTTTTTGAAAAAAAGGTGGGGATATTGTGGTTATCTCCGCCGTCCGTCCGTCCGTCCGTCCGTCTGTCTGTCCGTCCGTCCTGGCCACTATCTCCTCCTACACTAAAAGCACTAGAACCTTGAAACTTACACACATGGTAGCTATGAGCATATGTGCGACCCTGCACTATTTGGAATTTTGATCTGACCCCTGGGTCAAAAGTTATAGCGGTTGGGGTGGGGCCGCGTCAGAAATTATCACTCATTTTTTTAGGTTATTTTACATTTACTTCTTTATTTCTACACCGATTCACTTCAAAATGATACTGGACCTCTCTTATGACAATACGGTCAATCTCAACCATGCATGGCCCCATTCCCAACCCTGGGGCGCCCCACCCACATAGGCCACACCCACCAAAAATTTCCATTTACTATAATTTTTTCATTTCTACACGGATTCACTTCAAATTGATACTGAACTTTTGTTATGACATTAGGGTCAATCTCAACTATGCATGGCCCCAATCCCAACCCTGGGGCGCCCGCCCACATAGGCCACACCCACCAAAAAATTCCATTTACTATAATTTTTTCATTTCTACACGGATTCACTTCAAATTGATACTGAACTTCTCTTATGACATTAGGGTCAATCTCAACTATGCATGGCCCCATAACCATCCCTGGGGCCCCGCCCACATAGACCACACCCACCCAAAATTGCCTTTACTATAATTTCTTCATTTCTACACCGATTCACTTCAAATTGATACTGAACTTTTGTTATGACATTAGGGTCAATCTCAACTATGCATGGCCCCAATCCCAACCCTGGGGCGCCCGCCCACATAGGCCACACCCACCAAAAAATTCCATTTACTATAATTTTTTCATTTCTACACCGATTCACTTCAAATTGATACTGAACCTCTCTTATGACAATACGGTCAATCTCAACTATGCATGGCCTCATTACCAACCCTGGGGCCCCGCCCACATAGACCACACCCGCCCAAAATTGCCTTTTACTATAATTTCTTCATTTCTACACCGATTCACTTCAAATTGATACTGAACTTCTCTTATGACAATACGGTCAATCTCAACTATGCATGGCACAATTACCAACCCTGGGGCGCCCTGCCCACATATGTCACACCCACCCAAAATTGCCTTTTACTATAACTTCTTCATTTCTACACCAATTCACTTCTAGTTGATGATGAACTTCTCTTATGACAATACGGTCAATCTCAGCTATGCATGGCCCCATTACCAACCCTGGGGCACACCTAGGTCAAACATTCGGCGTGGGGATACGCGTCGGCCTCTGCCGCGCCATTTCTAGTTTCTTTATTGGGTTAGGACTGACACTTTTTCAGTTGTTTAAACTTCTTTCCTGGCGCTTCAATGAAGATGTCAAACAATTTTACTTGAAATGACAGGCATTACACATTTGACACCAGACAATAACTGACCAAAATAGCATTTGAACCTCACTTGAATCTGTGATTGGGCTGCATGCCACTGAGGCAGTGGCTGTTATTGATATGAATGTAATCTTACCTGACACGACTTGGCTTGTGATTCTTGACTTGACAACTATCCGGGACACAGTCACTTCCACTTCAACAGGAGGGAGGTCAGTTCAGGTCCAGTGTATGGCTTGAATTTTATTTTTGCTGCTCACTACACAACCACTTTCACTTCCAACTTAACAGGAGGGAGGTCAGTACAGGTCCAGGTTTTGGCTTGAATTGCGTTTCTGCTACTCACTAAATAACTATCACAACCACTGTCACTTCCACAGGAGGGGGCCAGTATAGTGTCAAGTGTTTAGCTTGAGTAACATTTCTGCTGGTCACTATATAACTGTTCCAACATTTGTCACTTCCACCTAGACAGGAGGGAGGTCCGTGAATGTCCAGCGTCTGGCTTAAGTTATATTACTCTTGCATAAAAAGCTTAAGCCCCTTGCTTGCCAAAGTGTCCTCTGTACATCAACTGTGTTTTCAAAACAGAAACATAATAAGCTTATTAATTATTACTCAAACAGTTAAACACAACTCAGTGAATACATATTATTAATGCCTTAATACCTGTAAAGCCATCAAACATCCTATCTGATTCTCAAGTTATGTATGAACAAGAGATGTGTTTGTCAGAAGCGCAATGCCCCCTACTGCGCCGCATTGAAATAAAATTTCTATTTATCATTTGGTAGGTATAGAAATCATCTCCCTTTAAAGGTTATTACTTTCCTTGAATTTTATCCAATCCAACCGGGTGGGTGGGGGGGGAGGGTCTCACAGTCAATATGACCATGTCAAACATCACTGACAACCAAGACCTGCGGTTTAAAAGAGATCATAGCCAGAGTTGATAACAGCGCTTCCGTTAGCTTTTAAAAGTTGGAAGTCCTGACTTCCAAGCCTAAAATTTTGGACGTCCCAGACATAAATTTTGAAGTCCCACTTTTATTTCAGAATTTTAATATACGTACATGTTCCAACTCTATCCATTACGCGATAATCCAGTATTATAACAATTTATATTTTCAAAACCAAAATACGACCAATATTGACGTCTGCAACGTCCGCCATTTTGGCATATACAAATTGAATTGTGGGATGGGGGAATTCCCATTGAACATGCGTTAATCACGTGACGTGATTTGAGAGCATAGAGCACGTTCATATTTAGTGATTACAACAAATCAACGCCTTAACTAAAAATGTTTCATGTACCTCCTTTCAGAAAAGTTTGCGTAAGTGAAAGCGAATTTTCTAGCAACAAATAAACATTTCCCGTGTATTTCGTGCACACATGAAAATCATGCAAAAATTAGACTTCATGTACAACGTCACGCCATCCTTCCTCAAGAAAAGCGTTGACTTAATTAAATTTGATTGCTAAATAAAAACTTCGTAGCGCAGAGGTCGCTAATATTATTGTATACAGCTTCACGTGGGGTCAGCATGTATTCTGCTGCCTAAGCCCTGATTGGCTGATACGCTTACCAAGAAGCATGTGATTGACAGCTGGAAAAATCAATATTGACCACTCGCTGAGAAATTCATTGAAAACTGTAGCTCTTAGGCGGAGCAAAGACCTATAGGTCTTTGGGCGGAGTTAATGGGCTTAATAACCCGATTTACTGTTGACATTTGTGCGTGTTGTGTATTCGCAAACAGCGTACATGTGGATTATCGGACGTCCAAGGGACTTCCACCATTTGCATAATGGACGTACGACTGCCGTTTTCGGGCGTAATTTACGCCCGGAATTCCACTAACGGAAGCGCTGTGATAATGTATCTATGGACAGAAGTCCACAGGTATGTATGTGTGTTTCAGAGTTTATTTACGTAATGAACATCAAAGAAATTATAATTATATCATTTAAAAAACAACTATGAAAAATCAATCATTTGGGTTATAATTAATCAAAATAATAAATCTGTACAGAAACTGTGAAAAGAACTTCAATTCTTGATATGGAAATATATAATATGAGATTTATAATTATATAAATGACTTCCCTTGAAAATAATTGTCTGTAACAAATCTCTATTTTTAGTAGCAAATAATTAAACGCCACTCCCGTGACTGAAGATTCACCACTCAAAATGTGCAACTCCATGAGATACACATGTATGCCAAATATATAAAGTGGCTATGTTCAATATTGAATAATTTTCTCCCTTTTTAAAGCATATTACTTCCCTTAAATCTGTATTTTTTACCGTAGACCGTAAAGGATGACCTTGACCTTTTACTACAATGTGTTTGTCAGAAACACAATGCCGCCTACTGCGCCGCTTTGATTTATTTAACAAAAATATATACGTGGGCAGGTCAGATAACCATTTCCATTTAAAGCTTATTACTTCCCTTGACTTTGTTTTTTCTTCCCTAGACCTTGAAGGATGATGTAAACCTTGAAATTTTACCACTCAAAATGTGCAGTTCCATGAGATGCATGCACATGCATGCCAAATATCAAGGTGCTATCTTTAATATTTAAAAAGTTATGGCCAATGTTAAAGTTTTTTCGGACGGACGGACAGACTGACATACTGACATGCTGTCTGACGGACAGTTCAACTGTTATATGCCACCCTACCTGGGGCATATAATCGTCTTATTGAAATCAAGTCACCAATATTGCTACCTGATTTTGTTCGGGAGGGTGTGGGGAGTGTTTTTATCATAGCCACTGATGTATTTCAATGTTTTATTAAAGGTTTATTATATATAAGTATAAAACTGAAATCAAATAACATTTATCTCAATCACATATGTTGCTATGTCTGTAAAACATGGACATCAAGGATAAAGGATATTGAAATAAAGACAGGTGTAAAATTGCGAAGCTTTAGAATGAAAAAAATGAAGCTTAAGAAAAATACTTGTGTTTTGTGTGTCCTTGGATATTAAAGAGCCATATAAATATTGCATTTATCAGTGGGGCTATTGCTTTTGAGGTAATTCACTGTGTTTATTTTCATGCTTGAATTTTGACGGAGCATAATTAGGAAAAGTTAGTGTACACAGAATGCTTCGCAACATAATCACCCTTCTCATAAGCTATCCAATGTCACGCAGCACATCTGATTTAGTTTTATTAAAACATTATTATTATCTTTTAAAGAAGAAACATAAATACAATGCTGAATAAAAAGAAAGACAGTTGGCAAGAAAACAAATTTCGCTGAATAAAAATCAATGAATTGAGTTGTCGAACATTTACTAGATGCAATAACATGCAATATTATTTGTACTTTAAAATCTCTTATCAATGGAATTGTAACATTAAGTCCAAACAATGCAACATTAAATGATAAACCTTCAATGAACTATTTAATCGTAGTAAAATCCATGTCAAACTTGTTTAATTACACACCGTTTGCCATGCAAGAGCATGTAAACTGTAAGAGCGAAAACAATTTGCATAAGCAACCTTATTCAGGTGTTATCACAACAAAGGGAGATGAATCTATTGCGATTGACAATAACACTGCTGTTTTTACACTTGTGCAGTTTTCTGCTTCACTATGCACTTTTTGGGGGAATTTCTTGAAGCGACCAAACAAATGATAACATGTATGGAATATGAATACATTTGGATCATTTTAGTTGAAGTACGATTTTATAAAAAAAAATATTTTCTCATGTTTGGTTTGTGTTTTTTCATTGTTCTATTCACAGTTAAACAAAATACACCAATTTATTTGAGTTGAAGTAATCGGGGGATTCTAGTTCTTAATATAAACAATAATTAATAATTAGCCCGCCGATGGATTTAGAGCATGTTTTGAAGGGACCTTACCAATGCTAAAATGTATGGAATATGAATAAATTTGGATTATTTTAGCTTTGTTGCGTTTGTTTTTGTTTTCATTGATCTATTGATCGTAAAACAAAATACATCAGTTAAATTAATGTGATGTCATCAGGAGATTCTGCTTTATAATCGCTAAAACAAAATATAAAAAAAAACAGCTAAATATAACAAGAAATATCTTTACAATAGATATTCCGCAAAAATGCTGACTTTGAAATAAAATTTGAATATGTAAGTGTCTAATAAATTAAATTGGAAACAAACATTCATCTATTGTGTGCTTTGACAATTTGGCATATTTACCCCATGAAGTGTGTGTTATTATAGTCATACATTCAAATCACACTTTTATAGCCGCATCATGCAAAATGGGCCTAAGGCGTTTTGGCCAGGGTAGCTCAAGCCCATCCCGTGCACTTGCACAGTCTGGTCAGAGGCTAAGCTTTCCCATTTAAAACCACTCAAAGTTGTTATGGTCTCATTATGTATCTCCTGACCAGACTGCAAGATGCGTAGGCTGGGTGGGCTATAGCTATGATGGGCACATATGGCATACGACCCAATTTTGCATGATGCGAGTCTTTAAGGATCTAATTGGGCATTTTAAATGGCACATTTTAGCATAATGCTTTTCAATATAACATTGAATTCAAAAAAGCAAACTTAAAAAATAGGGTAGCCTATTCAGAAGTTCCGGAACGATTTCCAGAGGTGCTGACCAAGTACAGCAAACATCTGACGATGCCCGAAGCAACAATTTGTGTGTATAATATATTATGTCGTTTCAACATGCACAGAGTAGTCCGAAATGCCTCAAACTGAACAGTGTAACATGCTTTACGCTGTGCACAGACGAAATGATGTGGCCAAAGCTCAAGGGATTTCTCTATTAAATAAACCAATTAAATATTTGAATGTATTCAATCACATCTGCTGGTGTTATGTTTATCTAATGGTCATTAAAGATGAAGGCAGGGTAAAAATCAGCAACGCCGAAAAAGCGCATTAGTGTTCTATACCGATGTTATTAAAAGGTAAGTGACTGGTTAACATCCTGTGAACTGCTAGGGTAACATGTGTACATAATGCATCAACAACAAAGTACGTGTAAACAGCCGCTGCCTTTATGACTCCCTAATTCATGAGTAAAAAGTATTGCTCGCGGATTTATTTTTCATTTATTTTCATCAATTATCTCTTTGCATAATTTGAAATAGTTTATGGAGTCAAAATGATAAAAGTTTTCTAAAGGGCATATCCATCATGAAATTATATTCTTAGTGTGATAGGTATCATCAATATTCCAACAATGTTCATATAATATAATGGTGATTGCAAATTTTATTTGATATAAACTCAGTCTTGGATGTACCCAGTGATTCATTTTGAAATCTACATAAATGAGTCTCTGGGACTCACATATTTTTAAACAATGGGTCCAAACTGAAAACAATGGGTCCCAGATTGTGTCTTTGTAAATTTGTTAAATAATCTACTTTACATGATACACCTTAGCCAGGGGCTCTTTTAAATTATGCAATTGTACAGCTAAAAACAGAAATATGTTTATAGCAAGTGAAATCTGTATTTGTTTTACTTTTAATATTAAACAGTGAAACATACAACATCTTAAACAGAGAACTTTTAACATCTTTAACAATTTGGACTGACTAGACTTTTTATAAATTGGATGACCAGTGTTTATAATTATTTGGTCAAAATTAGCCCTTTCAAACAGTGTGACAAAATACAATTTCTCTTTTGGTCAAAAGGTTTACAACTTCAATACAGATTTAGAGTAACAACACTCATACTGTATTTAAGGTGTATAGCCTTCTCACTTGGTTTTTTCTCCAAACAGAGAGAGCTTTTACCACAAATTCATTCAGGGCAAAATTGCACAACTTCACACTCATGAGTTTGCCTTCTTTCCCTACAGTTAACCTGTTCCTGAATTTGGTCAAGACCTTATTCTATATAGAAAAACCCCTCTCACATCCTGCAGTATAAATAGCAGATGTCTGTGTTGTCATATGTACTTACATTCTACATAACACAGGACGGAATACTGTACGACCTGTATCACTTTTATGTATGTACCGTATACAAATAAAAGATGCTATTTATTTCAGGAATTGCAAATTTTAATTGTCACTAAAGAAACACCAACACTGCTCAATTAATCCAGAAAAGTATAATAACATTGCTTTCCTAAATAAATAATAAGTGTTCAGCACACAACAGACGAATGCAAACTGTGTTTTCCGCCGTTTATCCTTCATATTTAAACCACATAGTTTACACATACATGCCATACGTCCCGATCTCGGCGGGACAGTCCCGCTTTTGGGCCCTTTGTCCTGCCGAGATCAGGTCATCTGGCATGTATGTCACTGCTCTATGTCTTGAACCTGAGTAAATATAATATTGAAAACATTTAGTTATCAATTTTAAAGTAATATGAAGACTTAACGATGCAAATTTTCAAAATTTCAGGGTTTTTGGCGCACAATTTTCCCAATTGGAATGGTACCGGTACTAATCCCAAATTAATTGGGCCAAATTAATCGCTGAAGAAATACCAACTTTTAATATTTACATCACTCTTAGCACAGCATTGATAAATTACTAATGACCAGAAAAATTTAAGCATGAAAGTATTATAAAATAATTAAGATTTTTCACTGAATAATCATACTTATCAACAAAAATATAATAAAAACTTTCCACCTTTCCCTTATTATCAGAAAAGCCTGCTGAAAGAACTTGCCACCTTTCCCTTATTATCATTAATGCCTGCTGGAACAACTTGCCACCTTTGAAATTCCCTTATTATTATAAAAGCCTTCCGCACCTATTTGTATAAACGCTGGTTAAAGTTACCGCTCCGTAATATTCAAACCTCGGTAATTTTGCGGTTATTCAGGTATAGTAACCTTCAAGGTAACTCGATTGTATAAACACGATATACCGCAAAGTAACCTAACCGCGCATAGTGGAATTTAACCACCGGTAACTTTGACCAAAACATTCCCACAATGCGTTTTCTAATGACATAATTTTCGTGCGAAGTGTCACGCTTATAAACAGTGACATGTATTTTTTTTTATCAAATTCATTTACAAATGAATTCACAATAAAATAAAGTGTAAATTTTAACTATGAGTTCATCAAAATGACCAGGGACAAATTGATATTGATGTCGGGATTTGCATCATTTAGCGGAATCCCTGGTGCCTCCAAAGAGAGTGCTTACGTCTATTCTTCTAGTTGTTCTAGATGTAACATAAAAATTATACATGGTCGGCGTAACATGCTAGACTATTCTTCTAATTTGGCTTATGTTTACAATAAACTTACTTACTTTCTTGTACAATAAGGGAATTTACCATAGGCAAATAAAACATTGTTCAAGTTTAAATATATCTTTGCATGCAGAAATCTGCAAATGCAACTGAGTTCACCAACGGCAATTATTTGTGTCGTGTTCTGAGAAAACTGGGCATAATGCATGTGCGTAAAGTTTCCGCCAAAATTTGATTTTTGCTAAGAAGGGACTTCATTTTAACAAAAATGTCATAAAAGCGGAAAGTGTTGTCTCTGATTAGCCTGTGCAAACTGCACAGGCTAATATGGGACGACACTTTAAGCACATGCATTATGTCCATTTTTCTCAGAACATGACACATTTGATAAACTGCTCCGGTTCATTTAAACAGCAGTAATGTACATAGAGTACATGACGTACATGTAGCGTGTGACGAAGAAGAAAGTTTATTGAGTTCTCATTTGAATATAATGATATGATGGCATAAGGGACTTTATTTAACTATGCTAAAATAATTATCAAAGACCCTGGATGCAACTCGTCAATTATTGAATTAAATGGATTATTTGTGGATTTTAAGGGATTATTAAAGGTAAGATACTAGTTCGAACGTGTTTTGTTTTTTGTTTGTACTTTTGTTGTTTCCTGTTCTCACAGAAATGATTTTAACATGGGCGCCATTGATGCATCGGATCACACACTGCATACCCATAACAGAATATAAGAAACACGTTCTGAGCATCCTTAAATTCGTCGTCTGAAGTCGGAAATCGTATTGCTCTGTCAATTAAGTCAAATAAAGTGTCAGTTGCTGCAATTTGTTGTTTACTCGTCGAAATTGTGAAGGTCGTCGATGGTTAGCTTTTATAGTGTCGCGCCGCGGCCAGTTTGTGTAAGTTACCTCTCGGTTACTTGTACTTACCTGCCTAGGGAAGCAGGGTATGTTTTAACTGGGTTTTAACCGATCGGTATAACTAACCAAATTGTATACAACGCTTACCGACCAGTAACCAACATGTTACCGACTTTTAACCCCTGGTATGTGGTTAACCGCCGGTTTAACTGTTTATACAATCGGGTGCCAGAAGAACTTGCAACCTTTCCATTATCATCATATAAGCGCGCTTGAATAACTTGCCACCTTTCCCTTATTATCATTTAAGCGCGCTTGAATTATATACTTGCCACCTTCCCCTTATTATCATAAAAGCCTGCTGGAAGAACTTGCCACCTTTCTCCCAAAGGTTAAAAAACACTGATTTCATTCTCTGAGGTATTTTATGCAAACATGTGATTGTCTAGTCAGTAATACAAGAAAAAAAGTTTATTTTAATAGCTCGATTTTGATTTGCTTTATATTTTACAGCCTGTGCGTTTTGGATTAGCAAAAAATAACACTATAAACCATGAGTTTGGGAAAACTTTAACGTTATTTGTATGAATATCAATAGCAGTAAACATGTATCCCAATTGTTTGTACGTGCATGTTTGATAGCATTTTTTAATTCATATAAAACAAGTTCTGCTTAAATCTCTTCTTACAATCAATACTATGACAATCTTTGCTTAATAATATCCTTTTCATATGCATGTTAAAGGGGCATTTTCACAGATTTTGGTATGTATTGAAGTTTGTCATTTAATACTTTATATTTATAAATGTAAACATTGGATCTAAAAATATCAAGTTAAAAACAAGAAAACAATAAAAAAAGAAAAAAAAGTAACCCACAACTGGGCTCGAATCACTGACCCCTGGAGACCCGGAGTAAAAGTCAACCGCTTTTGACCACCCGGCCATCCGTGCTCACACAATTAGGGATGTATTTTATACTTTATGTAAGAAATCCACGTAGAATCACAAAATATAACGACAATAGAACTCTCCAAATTATTAAATCGTTTGGCGTTGCAACACTTTATAATTTTCAGGTGTTTAAATCGTCAAACGATGCATATAATGGATATTTTAGAGCATGGTACATGTACAGTACAGCCAACGCTGAACAAACATATTTGGCGATCCGCGGCGGCATGGCAAAACGAGTCGATGCTGCGTCAGTTGTTGAAGCCGCGTCAGTATGCGGCGGCAAGTCGCATTTCGCCGCGAAGCTTTGCATCTGTCCGTCGAGGCATGCCGCGATCCGCGACACGATGCAGAGTCGATGCGCATAATGAAATAAAAAATCTTTTAAAAATTATTAGTTACATGTAGTTAACAAGTTTTAAAAGAACAATTATAATAATAATTAAAATCATAATAAATTTATTGTGCGCGGATTGTATTAGCATTTACATGTAAGCATAGTTAATGTGTCTGGCCAATTAAGTTTGTTTCCCGCCCGTAGTGTATGTATTTCACACATAAACAAGGTCACGTAATTATATTTTCGCACATACAAGTGGTCAAGGCTCCAGCATATGGTGGATTTATAAATTCATTGCATGTTGATTTTGCTATTATATTTAAGTTGAGAAAATTAGCAGTTTGAAGCCACATCAATAATCAAGACGGTGTAGACGTATTTGTTGTTTTGTTAATTATCAGCTTATTATAACTATTGCTTGAATATGCGTATATAAACACGTTTTATTTTGTTCATATTATACAGTTAATATCGCTACTAATTACCCGATAATCCCGTATATTCCAGTTTTGAAGCAAATGCTGGTAAATATTTACGATACACAATCATTCTCCATATTTCCTTTAGTATCAAATACATTTTGGCATTTGTTACTATTTAAAGAGATGATAAAATAATGTCTAATCGGGGCGTTCTTTTTCCACTGAACACGCGATTTACGCCTGACGTGATGTTCATGTATTTATACAACACAAAATACACCCACACTTTCCAAACTACGTTCTACATGTCTGCATAATTTTCGCGCGCTTTTTATGAAACAAAGGATATTTTAGCACTGTTTATTTGACGCTAGAATTTGCCAAAGGTCGCGTTAGCATTTAAATTCAGAAGTGTATTTTGGATTTCAAATGTAATAATGATAATTTGATAATCGAACGAAACATTAACAGTTGCGCGTAATTAATTCAACCATAATTTGTTAAAGCGCATTACGCGTCATATCACTTATTAAAACTTGAAAATAATAATTATGAAACCAGCGTAAATCTTGGTTTCTACGCTACACATACATGTAAGTACATGTAAGTGGATATCTTTTCACTCGATCCGCTGCGTACGTATGCTGCGGATTTACTCCGCGAAAGTACGCGAAGTTAATACAGACTCAGCGTCATGAACACACGATTCGGCCGCCGCGTACTAATAATCTGGCCGTGGCGTAGCCGCGGATTATGTTTGTGCCGCGTTGGCTGTACTGTAAATGTTCAGTAGTACTGTTTCCTCAATAAAACAAAAATTTGTGAATATGAAACAACGGCCTTTTAAATTGTGTTAATTTACCAAAACGTGAAAGACCCCGTTATATTTGCAATAATCTATATAATTTTAAGTGCACAGTTTTAACATGTTACTTTTTAATGTTATGAATTTAATACAGTAAATGATTTTTTTTAATAAACTACCTGGAAAACATATACAAATGTAAATATATACACTTAAGTGTTCTTGTTATGTTTTTGATGTATTAAACTGAGTTTATTTTATATTGACCTTAAATTAATGTGTACTTTTCAATATCTTGCAACAGGTTTTGTCTACATCTTTGAGAAGACCTATTTTTCCCCTTTTACAGAGATTTTCCCCAAAACAATGATGTCTAAAAAAAAGAAAAAAAATATTTAGCTTTTTTGGGGAACCTTTAATTATATAAATTAACTTGATCCAGTGTAGAAAATAGAAAAATATTGCATAAATAAATTATCCAAGCCGCGAAACAGCGTTATAACGGATCCGTGTTATAGGTTTTGAGCTCATTTACTGCAGGGCGCTATAAAAAAAACAGGTATAGAATAGCCTATAATATAGGTCATGTATATTGCCAAGCTGTGTTGACGCAAATACATGCATATAAACCCAGGGTTTTTTTTTAGAAAAAGGGGAAGACGCTGGACGCTGGGTAAAAGGGGAAAATCGAGCGCGAAAAAGACATATTTGGGGAAAAAAATAAAAACTGTTCATTTCAATGTCTATAACTCGCCTACAGACTTCAGGTTTTTTTTTTAGAAAAAGAGACATGTCTCTGACCTTTTTGTTCTTAAACACATGAACGGGTCTCACTAAAACGCTTACGGAATTTGCATACAATATAGATAACGTTGAAAACTGCATACGATATGAACAAAGAAGGAAATTGCAGACGGTAATCGCTGTCCGTTATTATGGTGTTTATTATGGTTTAGTTATTTTAATTTTATTTTTTGATGTTAAAAGTACACGATGGATACTTAAATATTGATGTTTACCTTTTTCGGCGTTAGCTGAATAAGCCAGCTTTTCACCCTGACTTGACCTTTGTAAGTGTCCAATAATACTCAAATAAAATTTCCCGCGGCTAGGTACGAATGAATACACTTCATTTATTCCATTGGCTGATTTGAGTATAACACCATAACATTGGAAACATATCCGCGTCTTTGTAACACTGTTTTACTGCATGAAACAATTTTATCTCTAATGAAAAGGCTCAATAGATAGAACAGTTTTACAATCAATTTTCGACATAAATACAGTTTGTGCGTTCACCTTTTATTTTCAGAGAATTACCAGCGCAAAAGCGTTTATACTAGTAGCTATGTTGTCATATTTAGTACTTACTTGCATTGCATTTCAACCCGCGAGGTTTCGGGTCAACTCCCGGCCATTTGTGAAAGTCAGAGTTTATATACAGTTCATCACCGGAGTTCGCAGAAGGGGTTGCGATCATTGTGTTACACCGGTCTTACTGACAATAACGTACTGACTGTAATGCATTGCATTCCAATCCGCAAGGTATCAAGGTCAGTTTGCGGTCAGTTGCAGAAATCTTTATATAAACGCCGTCTCGTAAACTTTGTGCACTTGAAGTCTGTTTTGATCAGAAAGATACTAAATAAAGATATTCGGCGATATTATTGTGGTATGTCAATCATCGATTTTTAATATGGTTTTAACATTTGCATGATAAGGACCAATTTTGATAAAAATAATTAGAAATATTTATCCATTTAGACCAGTTTATTAAGCATGAGCACAATAATTCACAATACTATAATTATGCAATTAAATAAGATTCGAGTATTGCCGGCTGACCTATATGCAATCGTTTATTTTCATGTTTCTTGTGTTTTTCTATCCTGTAAATATAGATATCTGAGTAATAATATCACATAAAGCAAAATAAGCCACGAAATCTGGCGCAACACCCCGTAATTGATTTGCTTATGATGTAGCTAAGAACTGCGCAGAAAAAAGGCATCCGCTACTTTTTATCTCATAGAGATAACTTTTGATCGTTCATAAACATCGACCACAATCAACGCCGTATATCTTTTTAAAAGATATTTCTTGTTTATTTTGATATTTTATGGTGTAGATTAACCTAAGTTAATATAACAATCAAAACAGTAGGGCATGGAATGGCAGATCAACATTGTTAATTTTCGGATAAACTTTCTGGATTTTGCCAAGGTATATTTTTTCATAGATTTTCAGTTTGTTTGCTTCAAGAAGTAGTATGTGGAAAAAACATTTCCTGTAAAAAGAATATATTTCATCAATCATAACGTGTTTATGAGACGTATTGGCTCTCATAATGACGATTTTAGCGGATATTTCTGTCTGTTACACAGTTGTCAAAATCTAAAACGCTTCACAATTTATCTGTCAAATGATTGGAATCATTTCTTATTATACGATTTTAAAATGACATCAACTGTAGTAACACATCTTTGATACATTTTAGTGCTTATATGCTTCTCAAAGTTTTCTACTTTCACTTTATTTATTTTTAAGATGATTGTATAACTGTTGATCAATTGATAGCTGAAAGACTGTCAAATGAATATGGAATTAGGTTGTAGTAGATACAGTCAAGTTACCATTACCGGATCATTACCCATTGAGGATCACTTTCATGTTCAAGAATGCGCTTCCCGATAAATAGTTGTCAGTTTTGGATGATATTTTGAACACAGCATTTTCAATCACATATAGAAAACAATTATAACAAAAACAAATAAATATAATTTACAACTGGCAATGTAATTTGGGCATTGTAAACAACACAGTTCATGTTTCGACAGTTCAAATAGCGTGGTAGAAGCCCCCTGAGTGGTTTCGATCACGTGATCCGTTATGGCTACAACTGATCTGTTAATGCATGAATTCTGTAGCGAAAAAAAGGTATCACAAATACATTTTGCCTGCGTTTAAAAATAAGACTATATGCTGAATCAGCGAGCAAAGGTAATATTTAATCAAACTGATGTAAAAGAAGTCTCAAAACATTTGTTGCTTTTCACCAGAACAACTTTATTACGCTACTGATTTGGTAATGGTAACTTGACTGTACATGTATTATAAAATTTGTGTTAAAAATCTGTGTGCAATCCTGTAATGGACTGTAAGCAATCGCAATTCTATTTGTAACACCAGAATTAACCCTTTACATGCTGGGAAATTTGTCGTCTGCTAAAATGTCGTCTGCTGAATTTCTACAATTAGCATTTCTTTGATTTTTTTTCAAAAAATACTATCAGAATAGCAAACAGTTTGGATCCAGATGAGACGCCATGTTCTGTGGCGTCTCATCTGGATCCAAACTGTTTGCAAAGGCCTTCAAAATTTGGTTCCCGCACTGAAAGGATTAATGAATGCGTTATAAATGTCAAATAAGTGTTCATGATCAAGTTGAAATTAAAGCAGTGATGCGCAAAGATAATGATTCGTTAAAACAAAAAAAGAAATAAAAAATGTAGAACAACACAAATTTGTCACTTTAGAGACTATAGTTTCCAGTTTTAGACAATTTAAAGGTTGTCTGCTCATATGTTTTGGAATATTGGTAAGATTGTTACCAGATTCAATACTTGTGCAGGCATTTTTTTTTATTTGTAATATATTATGTTTAAATATAATTAAAACCACACATATATATTTTGCAATAATTTTGTTAAGGCCTGTATCTTGTTGTTTCAGTGAAGAACTCCAATGATATACATGTAGGGGCATGTGTCCAAAGCTGATCCACATCATAACAAACTGATTGGGAATAATGACATAGTACCAAAAGATGTGCTTATACTGTAATTAGCAGGTATGGTATGACTCACACCATGTATTGTTTACCTCATTTGTCTTTACTATTTATTCTATTTTTTTTCCATTAGTAAAAACAACATATGATTTATTGATTATCTTATCCATGGAATGCGGATGTTTAGATAAAAACTAACAGAATTTATTAAACAAAAATGCCTTAGCTCTTTTCACTATGCATATCTGGAGGGAACAGAAATAAATTATGTACTAAACAAAAATCTTATTTTCATGTTGATAACAGTGTATCATTTGATTAATAATGTGTTGTGTTATTTTTACAAATATTAAGTTCAATAAGAAAAACAACAATGAAGGGAAAAATAACATGTGGTTACCACTGTATTGATGTATTATTGATGTGTTTGTGGAACGTTGCAGTCATAAATTATCAGTCATTGTTATATATTTTCATTGCAGATCTTCACAAATGAACCTAGCAGATCCTGGTGCAACCTTACCTTACCATGTTTACATCTTACCGTCAGTTTGAGCTGTGTGAGGGTGGTAACACGGACTATATACATGTATTGCCCAGTAATTGTCTTGTGATGGACCTTTTTAACATATCAAGTATTTAATTGAAGACTTAAGAGGTCAGTTTTCATCAAAGAATTTAAAAATACAGTTTTTTTTGTAAGGGTGTATATGTGGTTATAATGGCATTGATGTATATCTTGTGTCTGTTTTTTAATCAGCCTTTCATCCATAATTATGAATATTAAGCATGATAAAGTATTTTAAGGGAATATAATGTAGAAATGTTATGTTGTTTCTGCACAAGCTTTTGAATACAAGAAATTATTTGTTCACTCAGCACTGTTTACACATTGTCAATGAATTTGCTGGTTTTAGTTTCCAAATCTGTCTGTCTCTAGATCCCTGTGAATAATGTACTTTTTTACATTGCATCCATTGAATTTAAATGGGGTGTATTATGCACATGTCACACTTTTTTTACAAAAACATCAAGGTCAAAGGTAAAATATATGGGTCAAAATCATAACTTTTGCAATATTGAAGATAGCAACTTGATATTTGGCATGCATGTGTACCTCATGGAGCTGCACATTTTGAGTGGTGAAAGGTCAAGGTCATCCTTCAAGGTCAAAGGTCAAATATATGGGTCAAAATCGCTCAAAAAGGGACATTGTGTATTGTGTTTTACAAACACATACCTTGTTATGTTATGTAATGGCCTTTCAATCATCTTATTTTTTTATGAAATACGCTGTATTTGTCTTTTCATTTCATCCATGATATCATTATGTTTTTTTTTGCCTGTTACATTTTGCGGCCCAATGTACGTGTTAAGCAGTTTAACCATTTACAACGGCATTTGTGGCGAGGCTTACAGTCATAAGGTTGGTCATTACATGCACTGCATATCATAAAATCGTTTGGCTTTTATTGACACAATTTGCGAAAACGGTGTTAAAGACTAAACATCACAAGTGTCGCAACTTCGTCCCCACCTGGGAATTCAGAGCGCAAATTTCAGATTATAATGTGTCAGATTTTACACTTGTATAATGAAGAAGTCATCTCTTGACAAGATGGTGATGTCCTGATCTCGTTCCAAGCCACACATGATACTTGTTTTGCTTTTAATCAAAATCGGTGTTAAATAGTAAACATAAAAAGTGTCACAAATTCGTCCCTATTGAGAAGTCAGAGCTTAAATTTCTGATTTTAATTTGTCAGATTTTGCACTTTTATAATGAAGAAGTCATCTCTTGACAAGATGGTGGTGTCCTTATCTCGTGCAGAGCCACAAATGATTCTTGTTTTGGTTCAAAGCAACATATAAACGAAGATTTTTTTAATGTACTTTGTTTTAAATTCTGTTCTTTGAAAAATGCATGTACTTTGTTTTAAATTCTGTTCTTTGAAAAATGCATAATAAGTCATCAACTATTATAATTTTATGAAAATATAACTTTAATTTTGGTTAATGCAGTTATTGATAGAAATTGTTTTAACGCATACGATGTAGATAACGTTCGCGAACCACAATAGAAACGTTCGTTGAGTTCACGTTTAAACGCGACGGTCACGTTCTTACAGTGGGTATTATTTGTTGATCTTACTTCACTTTATCGACCATTTGTCATTTAACAGTATGAACACACGAACAATCACAGTAAAATTAGATGTAAGCGATCGTTTTTTTCCGTTTAAATTTCAAACATTGGCTCGAAAAAGTGTGTGCAAAGGCTCATTATCGACAATAAAGATAACTTAATAATAAGCTGTAAAAACAACAAGCAACAGTTTATGGGATTTAAGTATTAGTCTTATTAAAATATACGGTCAGTACAAACATATATTGTAATATATGCTACTAACAATCGTTAAGTATAAACTGTAAGCAAACATCAACAATAACAATAACAGTTCGAGTATAAATATAGGTGAATGGAAAAAGTGAAAATCATTTAATTGTCTTATGAAAATTATGAGCACAATGTTCTGGTATTTTCTTCGTGCTGTAGCATTCTTGTAGTTTGACGAAATCTCGTGACACCACTGGAATGTCACGACAGTAACACATGGGTTTGACTGCAAAAAATAACAGAAACGCGCGAGTACAAGTCTAACAAATGACAGTGTTTTAACAAGTTTGTATTTCTCCTAACCATAACTTCGTTACTATGGAAAAAAAACAATTTTCAAAAACTGTACAGAACAAGAAATTTACGCAGAATTACGACTTCAGTATAACTTGATGTCATGATACAATTAAGTATAAAAATATACTGAAACAATATTGACATAACTTGAAACATCCTTATTATGTACAAATGCATACTGGTACGCCCTACTCTAGATATTTTGAGTTCGACTACTGGATAGATATAGATACACAGAGGTTAGTAAGGAAATGCATTAACAGTTATATTGCACAACTATTAAATTATAAGTCACATGTTATGTACACTAGCCTTTAGAGATAGTGCAGGACGTTGGCGAGTCGGCGTACGGCATAATACCGGTACCGAAGGCAACCGGTCACCAAAATCCTGCTATGTGATAGGATTGTACTTATATTTTGTATAAGTATATAGATCGCGCGATTTTTTGGTATTTTTATTTGCTGGCGCTAGACTGATGTGGTCGTTTTAAAATGATGTTTTTATGTTTACGGTGACAATTATTTAGTCGGTATTAGATTAATTGGAGGCGGTCGGTATGTCAGTTGAGCAGTCAGTTACATTGCACTTAATGCAAACAAAAACTTTATCATTCATTGACACATCCAATGGTATTTTTATACGCGATCTATGATACCAAGAAGGACAACGGTCGCATTGAATCATATTGTCAACGCATTCGGGGAGATTACACAAACAGTAGTTATTTATCCGTTCGCGTTTCACATGAAGCATACTACGTTTACTTAAAGGGATCTTTTCACGATTTGGTAAATTGACAAAATTGAAAAAAGTTGTTTCAGATTCGTAAGTTTTCGTTTTAGTTATGATATTTGTGAGGAAACAGTAATACTGAACATTAACCATGATGTAATATAGCCATTATATGCATCTTTTGGCGATTTTAAAACCTTAATATTATAAAGCGTTGCAACGCGAAACGATTGAATAATTTGGAGAGTTCTGTTTTTGTCGTTAAATTTTGTGAAACTACGAAGATTGCTTATATAAGGTATGAAATACGTCATCAATGTGTACTCGGCGAATTAGCTCAGTAGGCTAAAGCGTTTTTACTTCAGGACTCTGGCAGGACTCCAGGGGTCACTGGTTCGAAACCTGCTCCGGGCAATGTTCTTTTCCTTTTTGTATTTTTTTTCTTGATTTTTTACTGGAGCTTTTACGATCAAATGTTTACATTTATCAATATAAAGCATTTAATGAATAAGTTAAAAAAATTCCAAAATCTGTGAAAAGGCCCCTTTAACGTTTTTTGGGTGACCGGAAAAGAGATATCTCTTCTTGCTCGAAGCAGTGCATCAAGTGCGATCTCATTTTAGAAGAATCAAAAATTATTTCGAATTCCAATTGCTTATTGGGGCAATACTGGGTAGCAAAGGCAATGGCATTAACTCCACAATCAACATATTGTTTTGTTTCATCACGGTCGGAATTGTGATATCAATGTATTCTTTGTCTTTACCATATAATACTGAAAGTTGTATTTGAAGGCCATGTGGTATTAATCTGTCTCTAGAACGATCGTTACCTAAGCTGTCCAATAGAAATATTTGATTATCATGCAAAATCGACACGACCCAATGGTAATTATGGGTGTAGTGAATTTGGCAAGCAGGCTGTGTTACTGGTTTCATTAATTTTTCCACAGTCCAGTGACTCTTATCTTCGGACAACATAGGTACGGATTCAGATAACTGAAGCCCATTTATAACACCCTTTACCTTGCGTCTCAATAAGATATGAGCGGCTTCTATGTGACTTGAATATAATTGATCATTTGATATTAAAGCGTAATTATTTTAGTGCAGTCAGACGCAGTAGCCGCCGAAACGTACACCTACTACGTTTGTTAAGTGAAATGTCTGTGCGCCGTTATTTTGCTAGATTTCGTATAACGTCTTCCTTATGAACTGCATAATGTTACAACTTTGATAAAAACACTCAATTCACCATTATTGTTGAGTTAATCATAACGCTAAAACGGACTAACTAATGTACATGGAGAAAGTAAATAAAAAACATTTTCTGGAGCAAGAAGTTGAAAAACAAAACATTACACATCAATTTTGACTTCCATTGCAACCAAATTCAGGTCCGATGATGACAGCCAGATATTGCTCTCTATTAATTGAATGTTTGAAAAATTCGTTAGACCAGTATCATGCGAAAATGGATCTTATTTAATTGTGGTTCCCTCATTGAACTTATGTTGTCTGTCGACTTTTAGAATAATGTGTAAGAAATAAATGTATTGCTTCAGATTTACGAGCTTTTTTTTAAGAAATGAAATATGCAAATGTATGTTATATATTTTTTTTTCTGTTTCTTAAACGTATCTTATTTATTTGTGACTACGTGCTTATTTTTTTTTAAGAAATGGGAGATTCAAATGTGTCTTATTTATCTTTTATCCATGTCTTAAATGTGTTTTATTTATATAAGACTACATTCTATACTGCCAGTGTCATGCGAAAATGGATCTTATTTCTTAATATCCACCTTCACACTTTATTCTTTATTAGCGCCGTCTTTCATTAGGCTATCACTATTTAAAGAACAGATTACTGTGAAATTAATTAAAATGTGCAACGGTGATATTGATCCATTCTCGTTGTTAATTTAAAATGTACACAACAGTTTAGCAATAAATGAAATCAGTTATTTTGGCAGTTCATCCTTTTTTTCCAGTACGGTAGCCAGGTGCCTGTGTATTGAGCTGACAAGATAGGGATCATCACAGCAGGTTGCTAATACACAGTGTAGACTTCCCCTGTTTTATTATTGTATTTGTTATTTACCTGATTGGAATAAATGAGGTGTATTCAATCGGGTCTGCTGGCGTTATGTTCAAGGTCATTTTATGTGAAAAGCTGGGTTTCGGACATAATTTCAATCGTTTTGCTTTTATACACAATTTTTGAAATAATGAATATATTGGCGCGATGAAACATGATTTATAAATCAAGCTGACAGAATAGTTTCAGTACTTAATTATGTGTACGGTAATTTAATTCCCATCTCTCGCTTAACTTAACGTTCAATGGCACGCGCACTTAATCGGAATTTGACCTTTAATTTGATGCAATCCACACAACAAAAATTAGCGGCCAAGCGTCTGCGCTCGGCCGCTGATGGTGTATTGTAATATATACAATTATGATAAGAAACAGTAGCAGACAACAGGCATCTGGTTGATAAGAAGAACTGATATATTTATTGGACGTGAATAACATGGCCAACTAAAAATGTTTTGAAATAATAAATTTGCCCAGAATAATTGTATAACATTATTCATCTTGCGGCCAAATGCATTAATCTGTTTCACTGTTTAGTAATACCATCATTTTTAAACTGATAACGGAAATAAAGAAATATCGTGTTTTTTTGTTAAGTGTAAGTGCTTAAATTAATTATTGTATTACATGTGCCGCATTTAAAGATACTACATCCGCACATCAGACCAAGATAGATATATTTGACATAAGACCACACCACAGTGGGGCGTTATGAGAGACAGTAACGATAAGGCTGATAGGTGACATTGACGCACAGACGGAACAAAGTTCATGTTATGTTATGTACGAACGAAAGGCCGCACGAACGTACGGACCGACGGACGAAGGGACGGACGTACGAAGGAACGAACGAACGGACGGATTAGCGAATTGACGAATGAACAGACGGACGGATTAGGCCGGGTTTCCATGCATCCGTGTTCGCGCTCCGGGTCCGCGTTCCGTGTCCGCGTTCCGTATACGGACACGGAGTATCGTTTCCATGCATCCGCTTATTATTTAAGCCTTTCCGTGTAAAAAGCTCATTCCAAACGTGGTGGTACTTCGATTAGGATGTCGTTATTAGAAGAGCACACATTTTTTATGCTGCGGCAGCACTGCAAGTTAGTAGACGGAAACGCAGACATAGGTACTTGTCACGTGCCATCATAAGAAACCGTCAAAATTACGGTACATACTACCATCTTATTAGAGACTTAGAGCTGAACGATGAAGAGTTTAGGACCTTGGTAAGTTATTAATAATTATTAACAAAATATTTAAATACTGTTATAACCCAAGGTATACAACAATCCTAATTATCTCATTGTTTCATACCGCTCTCAGCTAATTTCTCCAACACCACAGTACAGAAAGCCGAAACTAGCTGATACGCCACTCTGGACAAGCTGAATTAATGACAATTAGCATAGTTAGATTGATAAACATTACTGATTATTCGTATTACAGACTTTAAAACTTGAATGTGAACCCGCATAGACAAAAAAGAACATAAATAGCGACTTCTTATAGCGTTATATCTTGTTTGAAATATATACTGTGTCTTTTGAAAAGCGATTATAGAGTGTAGACGATATATATTCGAATTGTTTGATGCAATGTCTTTGTCTTTGTATTCTTTCTTACGTTGGTTGTATATTTCAGAGTGATCCCTTACTAAATATATTATTTTTTCACTAATATTTATGCTTGAAAGTCGACCATTCATTTTCACTTCCGTCCGTGTACTGAGTCCGCGTCCGCGAAAAATCGCTCACCGAGCGATTTTTCACGGACGCAATTCGCGGACGAAAAATGCGGACGCGGAACGCGGATACATGGAATCGCTCCAACAGATTTCAACCAGTTCGTTTTTTTCGCGGACACGGACACACGGAACGCGGACGCGGAGACATGGAAACCCGGCCTTAACGAAGAAGGGACGGACGGACGCATGTATTCAATGCGCTTTCGGTAATTCTTTTGCGCTTTCGGTACCGATACCGAAAGCGCGCGCTTTCGGTTAATCTAGTAAACTTGTCACTCACTCACAGCTTCTTTCGCATATTCAGTCCATCAATCCCATTCTTACAGTAAGTCAATTAGTGAGTTTCCTCCGGCTCAATATTTTCATTAGCCGAATTTACGGTAGATCACATACATTCTTTACATTCTATCAGTGTTATGGCGTTTGATGAAAAAAAGTTATAGCCAAATTATTCAATCAGTGTAACTGTATTTCAATCGCGCACTTGTAAACTCGCACTGTCAGTAAATCGCATGTTCATTCGCGGAGTGAGTCCGTCCCTCAAACATTCTTACAGTCAGTCACTCGCTTACATAAACAGTCGCGCAGTCAGTCGATCACACCGTCGAAAAGTAAATCGCATAGTTAGTCAATCACTCACTGTGAAACTCAAAGAGGATGCAAAAATCAAAATATTCATACTTAAAGAGGATGCAAAAATCCTAAAGCGTGCAACAAATGTCCTTCCTCAGACAACATATCGCAAAATCATGAATTGGCAATAGTAATTGTATAAGTGTATATAGAATGTGATAATATTGTATATGTAGTATACATGTTCTTAAACGACAAAGAACTACTTATTTTGTTATAATATAAAACTATATCTGAAACCCCAAAATCATTTAGAAGTTACCTTACAGTAAAATACACATGAATCCCAGTTCGAAAGACCCATTTTGCAATCTTCAATAGCTATGCAGTACATAGTTACAACAATAATGTACTTTATTTGGTTCACTATTGGCCCCAATCCTGTGTATTATCCCCGTTCATTGATATCCTGCTGTGGTCACAGAGCAGCGATCATTATCGGTGATCAAAACTAACAGGTGCACAGGAAAAAAAATGCATTAACCCAGTGGTAGGTCCGTTGAGAGCTTATGAGGATTATACGCATAATGTGGATATGCTGGGGTCTGTCATTTATTGACGCTGTATTTTTCAATGAACGGAGATAATACACAGGATTGATACTTTATTAATTAACTCTTTTTGCTGATATATATATAAAGGCAAATAAAAGCATTTGTAAAGTATATCAACTGACAGGAATATGTTATACATGTTCATTCTGATTTAAATCACACAGCTTTGCATTAATTTAATATTTTCATAAAATATTTGATGATATGTAAATCACGTAAGAATGCTTAAAGCGGGTATATACGATTTTTTATATGTGTTTAATTGTAATATATTGATAAAATATGTCAAAATAATACAAAATAGGCAAGAAAAATTATACATTAAAGCCGAATTTCATAAAATGCAGCAAAGACAAATTAGCGCCCCGAGCCGATAGTGACGTACATATTTTCCTACAATAACAGAAGCATTCGTCTTTGTATTAGGATCGGAGATAGTGTTCGTGTGTCGTATGAATAGATATCGTTGCAGGAATTCAAATAAACCGTTAAACTAAGTTTAGATGCACATCGTACATGTATGGTATACATGCTGGCGAATTCGGCTGTACAGCCGTTTTCAATTTCAGAATTAAATATCTGGCTTATTTCGCATTTTTCGACACATGTTCTTCTTAACTTTTATTTTAATTTATATTGAAATATATATATAATAAGTTTTTTACACAGTTTATATAAATTCATAAATATTTGACAAAATCGTATATACCCGCTTTAAAGAATCGATATTACCATTGCGTCTGATCTTCAAATTGTATTTTTGAAAACTGATTAACACGATAAGTTAATAAAGTATGTCCGTCTCTCTTATATTAAATACATTGTAAACAAGTGGTTTTATAACAACAACAACCACAACATCATAAGTGGTATTACATAAATGGAGAATGAAATATCTTTACCAAATATACAATTATAATTACATTTCTATATTTCTTTATTTGCTCATTTTCAAATGAATAATATAATGAGAATTTTATTCCGTGTATTTAAAAAATCGAATTTGGCGTGTAAACGCTTATACAAAAATCTACCAATTTTATTTTCATAGTTTGCTGACTCCTTTATCAAATAATAAATACAATCAACTGAACCAGAGGTATATTTATAGAACAGAACAGAATATATTGTAATTTGTTTCTCAGGCCACATAAAACAGTACATAAGTTGTAACAGCATTTAGCTCACAAAATTTTATTTCTCAAAACAACAATTACAGAATTATTTAGGGAAGGCGATCCGTGAGTTTACTTTTTGATTTTTGTAGCATTATCAATCAGTATTTTTTCCATTACGGAATATATCTAAAAACAGACATTTACTATTGTATGCTAGAAGCTTTATTGTAAGCTTCATTGCTGAAATAAATGTTGTTGTTGAATTTGATAGATCTCCTGCTTATTTATCTGTCTTCTTTAAAAACGCTGTGTCTATTTTTGATACATATCGGGTATTAAAATAGTATTAAAATAATACAAGACACTAGATACATATCGTTTTAGGTTGTATCAAAATAAGGAACATGAAAATTACTTTTGCCACAATTATTGGTAATTACTTTTACTATTACACACTAAAACTTTATATACATATATCAAATGGTAACATTTACGTTTATAATAAGTTTAATACACATAAAGTATTACATTTGCAAATTAGACAGATAAAACATTATTTCTAGTGAACCCTAAAAAACATCAATTATCACTAATTTTACGAGGAGTATAAGAGGTTAACAAGTTACTGGTTCCCCAACGAACCCCAAAGTTTATTTTGGTATTCCATGTTAAGTTTTCATCATTTTTGCTTATTACACTTAATTAACCAGCTGTATATTTTGCGATCATATTATCTAAATTAATAATTGTAATTTGCCAACAAGTGACGAAAGAGATTATACAGAGATTTGAAAGTTGAATTCATGTCATTTGTATATTAATAAATAATTGAATAGTAAAAACAAGCTAACGACCTATCTCTCCTACTTTTTGTCTATGTAAGTGGAAATTAATAACATTGTTTGGCCTAAATACCCATCAGAATTTCTACGAATTGTCGGAATAGTTCTATAATATAGATGTTTGTTTAATTTTATAAAACTTTTTCTATCATAAAGAGTTGTACACATTAGCGTTTAGCAATTTTATGAACTGAATTCGATAAAACGTATATTCGTACTATTTAATCGCTTAAAAGTTTATCTACGGTTACCTTCCCAAACTTTCGATGGGCGAGTACCCTATTTATAGTATGGGGACCTACGTACGTTCAATCATACTACAATTTTGAAACGGATATTGCAATAGTTTTTAATCACTGCACAACTGCATGTGCATGTATGTATTGTACATAGGAAATGACTTAGCGTGTAAAATAAACTGAATTTGTAGACTTATGACTTAGGTACCACCCCTAATGTTCAGTGTTATCGTACTATTGGCCCTTCCTAGCTGTATAATCATCACTATCATTATCACCGTGATTGATATAATCATCATTATTAGTATTATCATTATCACTATCATAATCCCACCTTTATGTTACCTACCCTATACTGGAGATTTTTCATGTTACAACTCTTTTTCACAATATACGATGATTTATCGTATAGACAACTGTTTGTTTGATATTTGTGACATTCTCTTATAAGTAAGCTCACAAGTTATTACAAATTGTTATTGTTTTGTAAACTGTGAACACTAATAAGATACTGTTCTATCAAGTTATTATTTAATTATCTCATTTTTACATAAAAGTTTACACCAAATGCTTAACGTTTTAAAGTAGATACATGAAGAAAAATTTTTACCATTTCGAGTATGCCCTTATTCAATAAGTTACCATGTTAACTAACAGCTTGTCGATATACTTTGAAAACTTTGAATTATATTTATTATTCCATATGAGCAACAGGAAAATGCACATTCGAAAAATTTGAAATAAATATTAGCAAATACATAATGAGCCCTGCTCTGTGAAAATGAGTTTAAATGCATGTGCGTACAGATTCGTCCCAGATTAGTCTGTGGAGTCCGCACAGTCTAATCAGGGACGACACTTTCCGCTTTTATGACATTTTTCGTTTAACGAAAGTCTCTTCTAAGCAAAAATCGAGTTTATGTGGAAAGTGTCGTCCCGGGATCCAGACATAAGCCCCTCAGGACAAACCCCCCCCCCAATGAAAAAATGAACATTTGGACAATTGCCCCCCAGAAGAAATGACAGGTAGGATATAAGCCCCCCAGTGCTTATTTTGCATCTGGACATTTGCCCCCCAGTGCTTATTTTAAAAGTGGACATTTGCCCCCCAGTGCCTAATTTTAAACGACATTACTCGATTGAGCAGATAATCATGTCCAATTATCACCACCTTTTATTCCTTTTGATTGATTAAATACAGAAGCCTTTAATTTTCATTAACAAGTATATGATCAAAGCCACATGAAACACCTTCAACAAGCTGATAATCCTTTTGATTGATTAATTAAAAAAAAATTCAAATTCTTTAAGATGTTTGTTTTACCTACGATTAGGCAATTAAAGTGAGTTTCTGGACCTTTTTTATTTCGAATTATAATGATCCAAGTTTCTATGATTATATATTTATGAGATATGAAATAATACTGAATCCAAATACAGAGATATACTAGTCTAATGGAAACAACATATGATATTAGCACTGGGGGGCAAATGTCCACTCCTAAAATAAGCACTGGGGGGCAAATATCCAGATGCAAAATAAGAACTGGGGGGCTTATATCCTACCTGTTATTACTACTGGGGGGCAATTGTCCAAATGTTCATTTTTTCATGGGGGGGGTTTGTCCTGGGGGGCTTATGTCCTACAATCGTCGTCCCTAATAAGCCTGTGCGGACAGCACAATCTATTCTAGGACGACACTTTACGCACATGTACATTAAACCCCTTTTCACAGATCGAGTCTCTAGTATTTTATTCCAACGTTCTAATATTGTTTCATTAAATAAATATATATTGACTGTCGTTTTAAACGTGCGGGGTAAGAACTATACTGCTAAAAATGTTATATTATATTATACATATATCTTATAACATAAAGCAAATTATGCTCTAACTGGAATTTAAATTCTCGTAGCTGTTCTGTTGTTTTATAGTCCTAGGTGCTCGGATTCTTACCACATTTTTTTTTTAAACAAATAAATCATATTGTACGGTCATTACACACTTCCGAACAGACGGCACTTCTCTTTTTGTGTTAAAATTTTATTTTTAGTGGCTGTAAATCTAACCAATTATTTTGTTGACAGATAAATGTTATTGTGTGTGTATACATAATGAGAAGATGTATAAGCAATGTACATCTAACTTATTCCCGTCGGCGAGTAATATACAAAATTAATTTATGTTCTTATTTAAATAATAAATACAATGATTTACAGTTATTTATACATTTAAACTCTGTTCTTAGATACAAATCGAGTTGTTAAATAACGACAGCATTTGTAACACATTCTAGATTATCGTCACATCGAACTGATAATTGTTGCGGAAATTGATGGATATTAATTAGCATGGGGTCTCTTAACTCGAATACTATGGAGTCCACCTGCCAGCTCTGCTGACACTTAACTTGTGTATAAAGGGCAAAAAGTGGAAAAAAAATTTTTTTGCTATAAAAACACAAGTACTGCAGAGTAAGTATATTCTACACTTCTGCTATAGTGTCGCGCAGGGGGATTGAAGATATTTTTCGAGACCAGTATAGAAAATGTTAACACCTGTTGAAGCCATATGACACGTGTGACCGGATATTAATCATTAAGTTAGATGTTTTGTGTTGTTTTTCTTAGAACATGGATTGTGTGCGTTAATTCTTTAAAAAAAAAGTGGAAATATATATATTAGTTTTCAGCGTTCTCTATAGAAATTGCAAAGAAAAAAAAATGAAAACTTACACCCGTAACATATTACCCACGGACTTCAACCGGTTTTAAATATTTTCTTTTTGATTAAACTATCGGTACTATGGATAATAATGGATAATAATGCTACTATATTTAATAAAATATCACATTTACAAGTGTTGCGCATCTTAGTGACGTGTAAATAATGATTTAAATCCATTTTATTAAAGCACGTCTGCATTTTCCTTCTTTGTCCATATCGTATGCAATTTCCTTCTTTGTTCATATCGTATGCAGTTTTCAACGTTATCTATATTGTATGCATAATCCGTAAGCGTTTTAGTGACGGCCCACATGAACAAGTATGATATTAAAGTCAAAGTCCTAAATAAAGTTGCAGGGGTAGATCTAATAATGGGAAATGTTTTTTACTGGGGCCGGGGAACGATTTCAATATTGTGATTTCAATTTCATGATGAATGGGTTGACGATCTAGATCTGCTACAGTATTGGAAGGGAAAGGTGCGGCAGCTGCCGATTGTCTACTTTCACTTTCACAATAATCCGACAGTATTAATCGATGTTGATTACATGCACCTCCGAATCCTGCTGTGTTTCAACGGTTTTTGATGATTCATTCTTAAAAAATGCGTCAACGCAATTAATATTTTCCGAGTCCGAACGTTTTATTTTGTTCATGTATGAACGCCAATTGTGAGACTTTTTTTTCTGTTTTAACGTTTATACCCATCTTGGCTTTCACATAACCCGGATGAAAACTCGACTGGTTTCCGGTAATTAATTGACGAATCACCCTTCTCGCGCAAGACCGGAATCCAGTAAAATAGTCACATGATTAATACGATTAGTTGCCCGGTTTCCATGACGTAATTTAAGAGTTATATATAGAATCACTGGGATTCCCAGATTTGAGTGTTCGTCGGGAGAAAGAGAGAGAGCGAGATCGTTGTACATGGTACAAATAGGATAAGTGTCGACTTCCCAAAAGAAAGAAAAAAACATTTCTTTGAGGGTAAAATACTATATTTTGGTGAAAAATTATATTTTTGGAGGGGAAATGGTAAATTTAGGGGAAAAATTCCGGTAGGGGAAGACGCCGATTATCGGCGTCACTTTCTTAGTAAAAAAAACCCCTGAAACCGAATCGTATCGATAACAATATACATACCGCTTTTCTTATGTGCACATTTATCCGATAATCCAATAAATTGCAACATCACTTAAAAAATAATAATCTTGAACATTAATGACGATATATGTTTAAGAAATTCGTAAACACAACCGTACGCATATATGCCATTTTCAGAAGTGTTAAGAGTACAGTGCATTATGGGGCAGAGCTTTCATTGGACGAGCGACTTTTAATTTAGATTGAATGCCATACGACTCATGTACAAAAAATTGTTTTATTGCGTCATACGCATGCAAAAAACGTGTTTCCCGGGGACTTTCTGATACCGCGCGAAAATGAAAGTGAAACTATGTTAACAATTACCGGTACACTGCGTTCGCATGTAAATAAATCGTCTGCATTATTTAATTTCTTATACACGGACTGAAAGATTAAATGACATAATACTAGAATGCTAATGAAATGACAGAAAAAGTTGTTTTATACAGTATGCAGTATATTTCACAGCCGCTCATTTAATATAGTCAAACTGCAACCATATCAAAGTAAGAATGTTTCAATCATTTTGAATTACTTTAATTGTATAACTATCCCGCTTGCACTTAACTTATGGAAATTATCGCACTGAACCGGTCTGATGAGGAATACATGTAATAAACACTGACACGCGAGTTTTTCACACCTTTATTGACATTACACAACAGATTAACACCAATTAGCTGTCGGTGTTGTTCAACCTCGAGGCGATTATAATCGGTTAAACGGACGGTTGAATAAAGCAATCAACATGTGATTGCCGCCATCTTTGAATTGTCTGAAAATACATGAAGTTGCATATAACGGATTTTAATCAGAAATCAAATGGGAGGTTGGAGAAAAAATGGGATCCAAGTACCGTCCGCGTTATATTGGATTCAGCGTTATAATGGAGCGCGTTATATTGGAGTTACAGTGTATGTTAAATTGAGTATTTAAGACTTTCCTTATTTTTCCCCAAAATCCAGCATTTCGCGCGATTTTTCCCTCAACAAAGGCCATGCCCTTTCCCCCAAATCAGAAAAAAAACTGTTGCAACATGATATCACATTCAACTTTCAAGTTCCATGTTTTTTTTTACTTAAGTTAACAGTATATTGTGACAAGCACAATACAATAAAGTAGAATACGCGTATGCATCTGATTATACAAAGATCTGCTAATATAAAAGTCAATTCATGTTTGTCTTTTCAAATGATAATCTGATCTGAACTGTTCTTACTTTATACAAGACTGAACTCCAATTTGCTAACATTTATTTCCTTGACATACTTTAATGTGTAAATTTCCAATAAATACGCGATGTTTGTAAATAAAAATTATTTCACCATTATCAATTGACATACGCATTACATTTATCCTGAATACCTAATATGCATTGACAGGATGCAAGAGGCTGCAATTTTCAACAAAACAATGATCAATCACTGCTTTATATTGACTACTCAAACTAAACCTGCATTACAGAAACCACGTGCTGTATTGGCAATTCAGAGCACGGCATCAATGAACTTTAAAACCTGCAAACGGAAGTTTTATAGCTTCGGCCACGCGAAATGGATCGAACCTTCGTGGGGCCAATCATCAGTGTTGTAGTGGAAAGTAGATTTCCACTAATAGTTGGTGCGTTGTAACCTCACAGTTGGATTGACTCGGACTTTATCCCAGGATTGACATTATTCGGGGTAGTCAAGCTGCAGTCCTCGTAGAGGTCGGACGTGCCAACTGTCACATCTATGGTAAGGGCCTATTGCATTGAAGACTTAGGTTAGGGAAAATACTTTATTGGTGGCAGCGGTGATTTTTTAAACCCATTCCAAAACAGAATTTACCAGAATTTGAGTATTTTCTGTGGGTAATTTTTCCCGCCGTTTTTGATAACCACCTATTTCTGGAATTTTGTTTGGCCAAACCATACGACTAGTTGGTGTTTTTTGCCTCTAGTGGGTCACAGTTTTTTTGTGTTGGTAGTGGTTCTTTATGAATTCAGACCAACAGAGGTTATTCTTCCTGTTTATACATTATTTAAGCCCAATTACAGCAATATCGGAACTTGGACGAGTCCATTGTTGACAGTGGGCGGGGAAGTATAAAAGAAAGTGTGACCTACGCAGCTTGGCTACCGTCCCTTGTTGTAAGTATATTTCAAATGTATTTATAAAAAATACTCTTGATTATGACAACTAGTGCAGCCCATATCTTGTGTATTTAAATTTACACATATTGGAGGAAACATCTTCATATTTATTTTAGTTGTATTTGTCATCGAATACTTCTGGATTAAATAGTTTCTTGCCAACATGGCTTGTATAAAGCAGCCTGTTAATTGTTTGACAGAAGAAGAATTAAGATCAATCCCGGGTATTAGCAGTAGACTGGCATCGACTATTGTTGATGTCAGAAACAGGTTTGGGAACTTAACGGCAGAATCGTTCCAAACATTGACGCGTCAATCACTTTCAGAAAGTCTGACACAGTTGTTAGATTTTACACCCAACAGGCAGCTGGGGAAAGGCGCTATTCCTAAGAAAATTATGGGCCCCATACCAGAATCACCTAAAGTCGAGAAACAAGCGGATGGTGATGCCTCAGAGAAGTTGGTTTCAGAAATAGCACAGTGGGAAGACGTCCAGGAGGTCCTATCGACTGCTAAAAAACTAGTTGCAGCCAAAAAACAAGGTGACTGCAGCGCATTTAGCGAGTTTTTAACAAATGCGCAACAACAACTGCACTTTGTTAAAGACAATCTTCGCCGCCGTGAGGATAGCGACGATGATTTGGAATCCTCATCCGGAATTCCAAAGAGAAAGAATGCACGAGATAAGGTGTACAGGAAGAAGGTTACACACCACACTGTCACAGGAAGGGGTGTGTCATCAGAAGAGGAGGATCAACCGATTCTTCACAGAACGAGTAGTGCTATTGCCTACTCAAATAATCTGCCAGCTAGTAAGCTACCTCAACCAGTACTTGGCAGCGACGGGACTCCGTTTCAAAGAGGGCAGCCATTTTCGAGATCGGCTTTGCGGGATATTCCCAAGAATCTGGTGTATGATGGCAAATCACGGTGGCAATCATTTCACATGAAGTTCGAGCAGTACGCACGGTCTTTTGGGTGGACAGCAGAAGAATGCAAGATGTGCCTATTGCACTGTCTGTCAGGGACAGCACTGGATTATTGCGCCCGAATAATGAAAAGAAATCCTGAAGTGCCATATAGAATTTTGTTAAATAAGCTGGAAGGGAGGTTTGGCGCTGAGCTTGCGGAATCTGCTCAAGCTAAATTTGCCACAGCGATACAAAAGAAAGGCGAAACAATGGAGGACTGGGGAGATAGAGTACAAGCCTTTGCTTCTGAAGCTTTCCGTGACTTACCGGAATCCTTCTGTAATCAGCAAGCCATTGATAGATTTTGTCAAGGCTTAATAGATATTGATGCTGGACATAACACTTTTATGAAAAGACATCATACTATTGAAGCCGCCATGAATGATATTAGGCTGTTTCAGCACTCTAAGGGTGCTATGTTAGGTTGTCGTACTAAAGTTACACAAACAGCTATAGACTATAATGACACAAATGCTTACATATGTTCTGTACAATCACATTCAGACAAAGAATCTATTACTGACTTAAGCACATTGCAGAAAGAATTAATTAAAATAAAAGAACAACTCAATGAATTAGCTGTAGGTCAAAAAAGGCCATGGGGAAACAACAGGACACCATCTAGGTTAAATGAACGGAAATGCTTTGCATGTGACGAAACGGGTCATTTTGTTTCAAATTGTCCTTATAAACAGGAGATTTTAAACTTAAAAGGGTCCAGTTAGAGAGCCAAGGCTGGTCCCAGGTCGAACTAGGCTCAAATAACTTGATAGATTACTGTAACCTGTATAGAACTGATGTGAAAGGCTGCAAAGCATTTTTGGTCAGTGCAAGTGGTAAACAGCCACGGTCCTTTAAGGAGGATGACGTGGGTTTACAAAGTAAACAGCCGCGGTCCTTTCAGGAGGATGACGTGGGTTTACCAAGTAAACAGCCGCGGTCTTTTAAGAAGGATGACGTGGGTTTCCAAAGTAAACAGCCACAGTCCTTAAAGGAGGATGACGTGGGTTTCCAAGGTAAACAGCCACGGTCCTTAAAGGAGGATGACGTGGGTTTCCAGGGTAAACAGCCGCGGTCCTTAAAGGAGGATGACGTGGGTTTCCAAAGTAAACAGCCGCGGTCCTTGAAAGAGGATGACGTGGGTTTCCAAAGTAAACAGCCGCGGTCCTTGAGGGAGGATGACGTGGGTTTCAAAAGTAAACAGCCGCGGTCCTTGAGGGAGGATGACGTGGGTTTCAAAAGTAAACAGCCGCGGTCCTTTAAGCAGGATGACGTGGGTTTACGGGGTAAACAGCCGCGGTCCTTTAAGCAGGGTGACGTGGGTTTGCGGGGTGGTGATTTGCACGGAAGATCAGCATCTTTGGAAGAGAAACCAGAGATAAATAGAGAACAGCCGAGGTCCTCCCAGAGCGGGGAGGTTGACTTGGGTTCCACGAGTGAACATTTGCTGTACAGGCAGAGTAAATCGCAGAGTAAAACAGACATGCAAGGTTCAAGAATTTGGGATCCAGGAGGAAATGATGCTAACACCAATGCAAGACATTTACATAGCATTAAGGTTTAGGGGCCTTCCTTCTTTTTGGGTGGGAAGGAGGATGTAGTGTAGAAGAAGTAACATGTTTTTATAGAATACACCTCCCCAAAAGGCTAGTTTAAAGAGATCATTTTATTTGATTTTACATTTATAATTTTAGTCTGATTTTACATTTATTCTGTCCAGATTAAGACAGGATGGAGACAAAACTTAATTGTTTTGAGACTAGATAAAAGACAACTTCAGATGTGAGTAATTTCAGTCTGAGTTAACATTTATTCTGTCCAGATTAAGACAGGATTCACAACGATGAAACCGAATACTTATTCAGTCTAAGGCTGGAAAGAAAATTAGAAGGACATAAACGAATCCTTCAAGAGAAAGAGGGAGGGAGTGTAGTGGAAAGTAGATTTCCACTAATAGTTGGTGCGTTGTAACCTCACAGTTGGATTGACTCGGACTTTATCCCAGGATTGACATTATTCGGGGTAGTCAAGCTGCAGTCCTCGTAGAGGTCGGACGTGCCAACTGTCACATCTATGGTAAGGGCCTATTGCATTGAAGACTTAGGTTAGGGAAAATACTTTAGTGTCATGATGTGGTTTAATGTATTTTTTATGATTTAATATATAGTATACAAACACTATAAATTTATTATAAAAAAATGCCTACCACATTTGCATCGTTGGTGTTGCAGAATGGAGATTTGTAGTCCTTTATTGGATATACACGAATTATTACCGCGTTGTTTACTGCGTCAATATTTTATGTGGTTGTGATAATCGCTGCTGTTCGATCAATTCGTTCCTCCGAATTTCGTACCAAAAATGTAAGTAAATTTCTTATCCCAACTCGGTGATAGCGTCGCTGCTATGCCGAATAATTGAAAAAGTATAAAATTTCCATAAAAATAATGCCAACTAATATCAGTTGCTGCATAATCACATAAATTCACTTAACAAGAGGCACGTTTGTTACCTTTAAAATATCGAAATAAATTAAAATATTGAACATTCAAACGTCGCAGTCTTATTTAATTTTTTGTCTTTGATCACGTTTCAGTTTATTTACAAACATTGATACTTGTATTTTTTAAGAAAAAAAGGAAGAATAAAGGTGTCAGGGTTCCTACGCTTAATAGGGGTCAGGTTTTGAAACAACGAAATTTGTATGCGTTTTATAACGTTTTATAACGTTGTAGTCGTTCACTGTAAAAATCGCACCGGTTTCGGGGAGAAAAAAAACCCATGTACCTTCTAATATGTTACAGGTGTGCAAAGGATATTTGTACCTTTCTCAACTTAGGCACTATTCATCCCTCAACATTGGCGAAACGTGGCAATTTTCTATTCATTTTAATTTTAAAATAACGAATGTCTTTGTGTATGATTCAGCCAATTATAAAGTCGCGAATGTCAAAAAAATGCACAAATCGACAGATTAACACAAATTATTAATTAATATAGCTTTTTTTTATTTTAAAAGCAAGTGTCTTTAAATTTTGCAAATTGATAGATTGCATACATCTCAACTACCTCTCAACATTTCATATAGATATCTTGTTTTATAATACATGGTTTGTTATTTCAAAACTTTTGAAGCGATTTTTTCAAAATCACTTTTTGAACTATCTTGCATTTAGAATAAGTGCGACGAAATATTGAAATTAGCGAATGTCATTTGTTAATGTTGAGATATTGGTTTGTTATACGTATGTTTTCAACCTAGTATTATGCATTAAATAAATTCAATATTGATCTGCGCAAAAACCTATACATATATATAATATATAATATACAAGATACAAAATATATATATATATATACGTTCTAATATACATATATCATACCACTAACCCTGTTAATAAAACAAAAATCTTAACCGCACCTCCCTCAGCAGTTATCAATGCAATTATAGTAAACATCTTTCCAGATATCGAATCAGTATAGGTTTGGTATGTTTTTATAATTTAATGAAAATGAGAGGAATCTTTTACAAAAACGTCATTTCTTTATTGTTCTGTGTTTAAGAGACAAGAAAGTTAAATGTCAATATTATGTCAATCGTATTTCATAATTGTTAGTAAAATATGACACCATTAAGTGTGACTTTTCGCAACGGTCTGCGCAGTATGAATATTCATGAGTGTAATATAACAAATCAAAACTAGGTAGCGGCACATAAGGCTACCCGCTTGTTTCAAGAAAGTGGTAAACGTTACAAAGTGCGATACTAATATTTTACAAGAAAACTAGTTAATAAATTATTAATGAGCCACGCTCTGGGAAAACGGGGTTTAATGCATATGCGTAACGTGGCGTCACAGGTTTCTCTGTGCAGTCCGCAAAGGTTGATCAAGGGCGTAAGCAGGAAATTTCGCTCAAAACAATCTTCCTTTAAACGAAAACACAAAAACATAAAAGCGGACAGTGTAATCTGGAACAACAATTACTCTTATTCATTTAGCCCCGCTTTTCCCGGGGCGCAGCTCAAATTTAAAGGTGTTTATGAAGCACGTCGTTTAACAGTTTATGCTAAGCTTTCTGAATCGCTTAATACTAATTTGAATTTAATTAAGCCATGTCTGTTCGTTTATTGTCATTTTAAAAAACGGCGGTCATTTACAGTTGCGATATTATTAACCAAATTGTAATATGGTGACAGCAAAGAAGGAACTGGGATTTTGAAAGTAACTGTTTTAATGTTCTTTGTCTACTTCCATTTAGACTTTGTCACATTATTTCCATAGCTGACACACGCTAGCGTCCGTTTTTGTTTTCATCAATTTACTGCCTTCATTATTTGTTGCGTGTATAATTATATCCGTTTGCAAGACATATGAACACGCATGAGATCATTACAATTTGATAGATTTTTATTGAGGTGTAACTTTAACTTGAGATTTTATTGTTCGATAAAAGTGTTCCTTGATTTGATTTTGATCAAACCAATAATGAGCGTATTAGTCAATAACAAAATGTGCTACGTGTGAAACAATACGATTTACAAATCGTATTAATGTCGGCAACATACTGCAACATACTGTGTCGGATTTAATTGTATCTACCAAAAATGGGTGTACCAATTAATTAACTAGAGTGTATGTTGATATAAACATGCGCCAGATTGTCCGTATGGGTATGTAACGTTTAATAAGTCAAAGAAGTCTTGCAAATGAAAGGGGTATATTTGAAGCCACATAAATACTCAAAAGCAACAAATATTTCGTAAAATAAAGATAACCGTTAAAAATCAGTGTTCCTTTAAGCGATATCTAAACTTTCAACGCTAGATGTGGTATGGTAATATACATTTAACGAGATACAAAATGTTCGTTTTTATTTTTAGTGTGACAATATATTCCATGTGAATCGGCCGCTGCGATATCCGAAAATTTACGAGCAAAGGCAAGATTGGCTTCGGGCGGCGTAGGAAGCACGATGTTATTCTCATGTTCATCATTAGTATTGGTAGGATATAAGTGCTCCATGATATTGTCGGTTGACCGTATTGGTGGTATATAAGTGTTCCATGATGTTGTCTGTTGACCGTATTGGTGGGATATAAGTGTTCCATGATGTTGTCGGTTGACCGTATTGGTGGGATATAAATGTTCCATGATGTTGTCGGTTGACCAATTCGTGAATAAAACATAAACACCTAGGAAAGTGACCGACGCAAATTACTTTTTTTTCAAAATCCGAAACCCATAAATGAACGTGTCTACGAACAAGTAAACACAAAATACAAACAAATTCCATGCGAACAAATATAGATTATTTTACAGAATTTAATTGACTGACACATCTGAAATGTGGAATAATCAATAGAGACATGCGCAAACGATAGTTAAGTACTTTTTAGCTTGCTTGGTGGACCGACAGTTCCCAGTTTCTCAAACCTACTTCTGAAAAGTGGACGTATAGTAACCACTTTTCAAAAAAAATAATTCTCGAACAGTGGACTGATCGTTCTCAGTTCCCAAAATCAGTTAATAAATAGCGGATGATTATTCATTGTTTCCGAATCTAAACCTGTGTAATCGACCGCAAGTTCCCAGTTTCTCAAATATAATCATGAATATTCGATCGATAGTTGCAAGTTCCCTAATGTTTACCTGTAATTTGAACCTATAGTTCCCAGATTCCCAAATATTTATCTGATTTTTGGAACGGTTATTCCCATTTCCCAAATATTTACCTCAATATTGGACCTATAGTTCCCAGATTTCCAAAATCTTTACGTGAATAGAGAACTGATATATTTATAGATACCCAATTCTTTCATGAATACTGATATTACTTGGTATTCATAAATTTACCCAAACGGATTTGTCGTTAATAGATTGCTACTCAATTGGTTTACATCTTTGATATCGCTAAGTTGTTTTCGAGTGTTACATTTTCATTATATACGGTAATATCAAATACCACGTATTGCGTCATGTTATTATAATAATTGGCATTGTCGACGACCGGATTTAATAGATGTTCGATTTCGTATGTAAATGGGGGTTATTGGCAATGTAAAATTATATATATTAAGCTCAAGTATAGTTTACAGTTATGATAAAGTAATTTAGACGAAGGAATCGAAATATAATACGCCAAACAAATGTGTGTTCACTACTCTAAAACTGCTAAATCTGGTTTGAGAAAAGATACTTTTTAACACATGCAAACAATTGTTTTGAATTTAATTATTATGGAGGTTATTTTACATTTAAATAACAGTGCATATATAACTGTATGTATAATTATATTTATTTGCATCGAATGTATTATAGTGACATGGAGGGCACGTGTACGATCCCCAAAGTAGGAGCATTCTTTAGATCCCCCCCAAATACGCCAAGCACTGGTTCTTTATATCTCCACAAATACGCCAAGTACTGGTTCTTTATATCTCCCCATATACATCTATTACTGATTCTACCGAGGAAACGGACTCGAAAGCATGCAAATAGCCTTTGCCTTTCGATGCAATCGAGCTCAAATGAAAAGGTTACAATTAACTAACTAAAGAAATAAAAAACTTACAGTTCAAAACCACCAGCAACACGTTGACGATACTACATAGAAAGTTCATGACGGATATAAGAGAGCATACACCCACCATTAGACGAAGAATTTAATAATGAAAATGACCCCCTCTTTGCCAAGCGCTGAAGTACCTTAATATAACCTTTCACACGGTGGTTAGGGCTACCAAATACCTCTTAGCGCAATTCAGCTGTCAATAACATCATGGGAATATCGCCATCTGCGCGTCACATCCCTATTGATTCAACATGTGTATCACCCGCGTGTTGTTGTATATTTAAGACACGTAGAGCTTTTAAGTTGTGAGTAAGCACGTAGCTTTCTTAAAGGAGTTTATTCATGAAACATTGGACTTTTCCTTGTCAACATCTAGTGTCACGGACTGTTACGTTCCTGCTTAGCCTGTGAACACTTTGCAAACTCTCGCTGGAGTAGAACGACACTTTACGCACACTTTATGCACATCCTTGAAGCGGTACAATTAAAACTGTAAATTTGTCGTGCAATCTACAGAAAGGTTTGATGCATCTCTGAATTTAATTTCGATAAAATAAACGCTATGGAGTGGACGTTTTCCGTTCATGTGTAATATGGGCATGTTTTGTCAGTGAGCTATTTTGTTATTGAATACAAAACTTGGTTCAGGTCGAATATGATAATCATTCGATTAACATACCGCATATGCTTGCTCTGTTTTAAGTACATGTATGGAATATAATATTGTATAAAGGTGCTTCGTTTACTGACTAACCCAGTTCCACATTTACTCCCGTTTGAAATGTCTTCAGTACCACCTATAAGGTTTCAACATCAGCGGCCAGAGACAATGTTTTATATCTAACAATGTTTTTCGTAAGGGTAAAGCCATTTTAACAAATACGTACTGTAATTAATATTTTAAGCACGGCGTTACGTAATTGCGTCGATTTTAAAGTGTATTTGATATATCGTTTTACATGGACTTCGTGTAGGTCACATTTAAAACATATTTACAAGTTGTCCGTCACGAAGATTGTGCTATTTGTTCGTTTGGATATGAGCCTACGCGTAAACAAAAAATTACAATGGATTCTAAAGTCAATCTGATTTTGGGATAAACAGGTTTATTATCATTTTATGTTTTGAAACGCTGTTAACTCTGTAAGCTCTTGCATTTCATGGCAAAACAAACATGAATCATGCCAGGCATTGAAAGAAATGAGCCATGTTATGAGAGAATCCTTTACTGCACTTTCGTCAAGTGGCATTCCAAATAACGGTAAACATGTGTAGTCCGCACAGGCTAATCAGGGACGACACTTTCAGCTTTATAGAAGGTTTTGTTTAAAGGATATCCCTTCTAAACAAAACTCCAATCGAGGCAGAAAGTGTCGTCCCTGATAAGCCTTATTAGCCTGCGTTTACTGCACCTGATAATGTAGGGCGACACTTTACTGCACCTGATAATGTAGGGCGACACTTTACTGCACCTGATAATGTAGGGCGACACTTTACTGCACCTGATAATGTAGGGCGACACTTTACTGCACCTGATAATGTAGGGCGACACTTTACTGCACCTGATAATGTAGGGCGACACTTTACTGCACCTGATAATGTAGGGCGACACTTTACTGCACCTGATAATGTAGGGCGACACTTTACTGCACCTGATAATGTAGGGCGACACTTTACTGCACCTGATAATGTAGGGCGACACTTTACTGCACCTGATAATGTAGGGCGACACTTTACTGCACCTGATAATGTAGGGCGACACTTTACGCACATGCATTTAGCCCAGAACGATGATCTAATATAGCAGTATTTGACGCATAAGCTAAAGCAACACTTTTAGTCAGTGTAAACGGCTACGTATAGTTTTTATTGCTATTTTTGCACCAACTTCCTTTAGAAACTTTACTTTAATTGAAGTCAACTCAATACAGTTCGTCTACATATGACGTGACAACTTGCAAATTATGTACAGGAACTCGAACAAGGAAACGTATTCTTGAACAAAAACACACCTAGTATATTGTTTATTTATTTAAAGAATTTGTTCTCAATAGCTGAAAAGTGCGTGGCATTAAAACAATACAAGTAATAAAGTGTTTACAAGGGCGACAAATACCTGGCTCGGCGTGGACGTCGCCTTCTTGACTATCACGTGATTCCCCCCTCTGTGTAACTTACAGTAACAAGTAGTTCGTATCAGACCTTTAACCAAGACGATCGCAATCGGTATCAGCCGACGATTTATTGCATTCATTGCATACCAACTTTATATATAGTGAGTATAACTCAAGGTCGTCCATTAGCTTTGTCTTTTTTATACCCACACATGTCACAGAAGATGAAAGCTTGAGTTGCATATCACATGTTTCATGTCTTAATCCATCGTTTACATGCTTACTAAGAGCAACATTATGTGCAATAATATAAAGGTCAAAATTGCAATATGCCTTGTCAGGTTTTTGAACGGCGCTCTGTGAAAACCGGGCTTAATACATGTTTGTTTGTACAGTGTCGTCCAAGATTTTATTGTGCAGTCCACACAGTCTAATTTCGGACGACACGTTCCACCGCAATTAGATTTTCGCGTAAAGAGAGAGTTCATTAAAACAAAATTTTATAAAAGCGGAAAGTGTTTTCTCAGGTTAGCCTGTGTGTAATGAACAGGCTGATCTGGGACTACACTTTAAGCACATTCATGAAGCCATGTTTCTCTAGATTGAGTCTCATTTGTGTTGAAAATGTACACAATTTCACAAAGGATAACATTACCGCGTTAACGTTTCTATGTAATAAACACAGCACGTGTATAAATACCGACAATGCTAAATGTACATTATGTTTTTTTTTCTTCCTTTGCTCCCAAACGATTTTTATCACCAAAACTAATTATTGTTGTGTGAACAACTTACCATAATTATCATTATTATGTGTGTGTGCAGATATCTCACATGACGTAACGTGCCTCACCATCAACCGGTTATATATGTATATGTCTTGTGTTATATGTGGAATGATGGGCATATTTTCTTTTTACCTGAATAAAAAAAATACATATATATAAATACCGTATATATGCGTGGTTTATCAATGATGATGTTTCTAGTGTTGCATGTCAGGCATACCTTCCCGAGGTATTGAATTGTGAACGCCATGACGTGGCTGTCAAACCTCAAATTGCACACACGTTCTATAATAAATGATTACATGGTTCTTTATTTAGGTTAATTATGAAAAAGTACTAAGTGGGGCTGGGCCAATAAAGTAGAAGAGTACCAGATGGCTGAGAGCATTATTTTATGGTCACTCGTGCGCAAAAAAATTCCCTCTCCTGTTCTTAATAAAGTTTTGAATGTTTGATGTCAATTGTAATCATGACCAAGCAACTCTCCCATATACAACCATACATGAATTGAAATACAAGTAAATACACTTTTGAAAAATAAGTTGAAAATGTAAGCGTTTTACTTGAAAAAAGCACTAAGATATTACACACCGTCGTTTAATTAAGGCATGGATGGGGACATACAGAGCATAAACATAACCACACGGATATAAGACTATAATTCATTTTGATAATTCAATGCAAAGAAAGAGGTTGTTCTCTAATTACATACATATATATATACCTTCAAATCGATACTACGATGCATCGTTTAAACTCTGTTTTATAATGTCTATGGAGATGTCTAATGTCTAATGTCTATGTTTATAATGTCTCGTGGCTGCGCCACTCGTGAAAATATTATTTTCTAAGATCACTCATGAATTAAAATCGATAATCCACCGAATCCAACAAATATCCTCTATGTAATTACGGTCTGACGCGATCGTATAGTTGCTAACAGTCGTCAAGACGGTGCATCTTTATGTATGACGTCTTTTCTGCAAGCCTTAGTAAGGTTAATCATATTGCTTGGCACGAGGTGTTCTATTTTAGTGTAAACGTTTAATTTTGGTTCATGTCGGATTCTGATGAAAGTTTACTGGCTGCATTGATAGAAACATAGGGGTGCAGTTCATACTGAAACAGTGTACAATATATAGCACATGCATGTATTAAATAAAGCACCGTTTCTAGTGTTTGAAGTTAATAAACAGAAAAAGTTATCACATTAAGAAAACATTACTTTAAAAAATGCAAGAAAATGTGCTTGTTTAGAAATAATTTCTTAGTTTAAACCTATGTACTTTAGCTCGATTGCATTTAAAATGCTTTCTACTTGTTTGAAACGCTCTCGAGTCCGTTTCCTGGGCCAAGAGCTAGTACTTGGTATTGGGGGAAACGCTCCCACGTGGGGTGTTTGGAGGGACCGCTCCCACGCGGGGTGTTTGTGGAGAACGCTCCCACGTGGGGTGTTTGGGGGGAAGGCTCCCACACGGGGTGTTTAGGGGGAAGGCTCCCACACGGGGTGTTTTGGGGGAACGCTCCCACACGGAGTGTTTGGGGGGAACGCTCCCACGTGGGGTGTTTTGGGGGAAGGCTCCCACACGGGGTGTTTAGGGGGAAGGCTCCCACACGGGGTGTTTTGGGGGAACGCTCCCACACGGAGTGTTTGGGGGGAACGCTCCCACATGGGGTGTTTTGGGGGAACGCTTTCACATGGGCTAGTACTTGGAGGTGTTTTTTTTTTGGGGGGGGGGGGCGGGGAACGCGCGCACATTAGCTAGTATATTTAAGAAACTTAATACAACAAATTTATGAGACAATTTAACAATTTTCAGACTCGCTGCGTTTTTCATGTCACGCAGATTTTTGACCGTCATACGTACATTGAATATTTTTTAATGAATACTTACATTCCGCAAAATGATATTCGTCTGTTCAAAAGTGACGAAAATATTACAATTGATAATATTTTCAAATTATTATACATTTTGCCTTTCGGTTATATACTAAAGTATTATCATTTTAGCGCGTGAACAAGCACACACGATAAAGTTATATATATTAGGGCGAATTTTGATTTAAATTAGCTCATACTATAAAAACAAAAAGTTCAAAAGGGATGTTGATTAAAGAGATTTTTTTTTATCAAACTAAATATTAATGTCTGAGTATCAGTAAATCCAATAAGCACGTGTTCTGTGTTGATAATAATGTAAGTGTTCTTCGGAGGTAAGGTTTTATTGTAATTTCAAAAGATGTTCATTTCAAGTTGAAACAGTGTATGCAGACCTTTCGAATATACCGATGGGTCGAGAATGTAGATTTATTTTTTGTGAGTTAAAAGAAAAGTTTTAATTTACTTATTAAGCAAGTTTTTATTTTTATTGACATAAATATTTATTTTTAAAACAATTTAGTAGACAATATTAAATTTTCGTCAATTATAAAAAATGATTTATGCAGTATGCCATCATCAAACATATAGAGAGTACACACAACTGTTTTGCCTGTACATAGGGACCTTCTAACAGACTGATAATTTAATTGATAGATTTGCATTGAAGCGTAGTGTACTTGTTAGTTTATAGTTGTTTTTTTATCCATGAAAAGTTTTACCATTTTTTTTATTAATAAAAATCATTTTGCAGTTTGCCAAAGTTATTGTCAAATCTGTATGACATCATTCGAATAGCTCAATAACATGTTAAAGAACTTTAAACACATAATAAACAACTAACACTTTTGTTCTGAAACTCAAAAGCAACTTGTTACTCTAAATGACATTTAAGATTAAACAAATAAAAATAAAAATGCATTATTACATGCGATGATTTTATTAGATGGTATAGAGTTTTGAAGTCAACAGAATTTGCCTGATATCTTCTATGCGTGTAATGAAATTGAGCTGCGTTCTTGGAAAACGGGGCTTAATGCATTTTCGTAAGGGGGTCGCCCAAAATAAGCGTGTGTTGTCCGCGCAGGTTAATCAGGGACGACGTTTCTACGTATTTTTCGTTTAAAGGAAGTCTCTCCTAAATGAAAATCCAGTCATGATGTTATGTGTCGTGTCTGATGAGACTGTGCGGACTTCACAGGCTGATCTTGCATGAGACATTTCGCACATGCTTTAAGAATAGTTGTCACACAACGAGGCTTAATTATTGATTCCATTTAAGATCACGTGTCTGCGAATAAAGACTCCGAAGAAAGCGTGAAATCTTTCCTGAAGTCACTGACAAGGAATAGTATATTCATTGTCAATCGTGTCTTTAATTATCAACATTGAATAAAAGTAAAATGTGCGATTTTGCCGTAGCAATTTATTAAATATCATTTAGGCGATGTTTTGGATTCGCGGTGAATGAGACATATATGTACGCTATAACACGAAACAAAAATATTTGCATACAGGTCGCAGTGGCGAAGTGAATAATGTGTTCGTGATCAATAGGTCACGAGTTCGAGCCCTACTGTGGGATCCTTCTTTAGATTTCCCCTATAGACACCAAATGTTGGTTCTAGTCCCAGGAAGCGGACTTGAGAGCGTGTCAATTAAGCTTTATGCTTTCTATGCAATCGAGCTAAAATGAATATTTTTTTACTAATATATACATACGCATATTCAAACACGTTTTTCAATTTCACTCAAAAAACACAAGAATCAGCAAAGGAACCTGGAAATTTGTTTTCCAGTTCGCTGCGAGACGGAGGTTCCCTTTATGCCGACGGTATGACTAGAGCCTTCTCCGGCGCCATTTCCGGCGGTGGCAGTGGACCGGATACGATTGCTATCAATGCAGTGAGTCGAATAATTGAGAACATAATTGCCAGTGGCGACACCAATAAACGTCTCGTGGAAACCCTCGAGAAGTTGATCAACCTCCGAGACGTCGTGAAAAATAGACAAGAGCGCAATGGAAATCGGGCGAACGCGGAACTGAATTCAGAACGAGTCGGCATGGAAAAAGAACGGTCACAAGCACAAGGCCAAACATCGGAACCGGCTGTTGCTGAGCGCGACTTCCATAACAAAAACTGCTGCAAGCTTGGGCAGATCTAACGAGACTCCTGCTCCGCGCGCGATACAAAATACTGCTCAAATGCACCGCTGTGCTGCATTGGGCTTTCCGGCGGCGGAAATTTCCTTCTAAGTGACAGTTACGGGAACTGCGTGCCGATCTACGACTCCTACACGTGCGAAGAGGATGCAGATGATGTGCAAAGTTTGGCAGCGTTAAGCGGCCGTTGCACCGGACATGACACAATTTATAGATGTAGGCGCCTGCTAGCGCGGTCTGTTGTGTTTTTATCATAAGCTCGTTTAACAACACTTTAAACATTGTTCTTCGCGTGCGTTAGTTTGTTTGGGGATATTTCAAGAAGAATACTGTATATGATTTGTGATCACTTACTATTTAATGTAGAATGTTCATTATGATTTGTTGTTTGAACTATTATTAAATGAGTTCCTTAGTATTTATCTTACTACACATACGCAGGATGCATAGGTTCAGTACAATCGTCATTATTCCGTGACATCGTGATTACTCGTGTGAAATCATGATTACTCGTGTGACACCGTGATTACTTACGCGACATCGTGATTACTCGTGTGAAATCGTGATTTCTCGTTCTACATCGTGATTACTCTTGTGACATCGTGATTATTCTGTGTCATGAATTTTCATTAATTTCGTGAGTTAACCGATTCTCAAAGTGAAGACCACAACAAACAATTAGTTCTTGTTAGGTTTTATTGTTTTTTTGAAGGGGGGGGGGGACACAGTTCAATGAATTTACGAGTACACACATTTGTAAGTTTTTCATCCACGAGTTTCATACCGCCGTATATCAATGATTCTAAAGTATTTGCTCGTTGGTGAAATGTACGAGTGTTCTGAGGATATTCCTAAAGTCGTGCTAAATTGAATTGAAGTTTAAAAATGCTGTCCTTCTGAGGTAAGATCGTACACATCAGAGCCTCGCTCTGGGAAAACGGTGCTTAATGCATGCTAGACAAATATCGTCCTAGATTAGCCTGTGAAAATTGCACGAATCAGGGTGGCTACTGTCCGCTTTTATGATATCGTTTGGTTAAAGGAAGTCTCTTCGTAGCGAAAATCCAGTTAAGGCGAAATTGTAGCCCCTAATTAGCACGGGAGAACTGTGCAGGCTAATTTGGGACGACACTGTTCACACACGCATTAAACCCCGTTTTACTAAAGCGACGCTCATTTGATCAGTTTCAGTTTGTGAAACTGTCGTTTAAATATATCCGTATCGATTTGATTTTTATTAAATTTGCTTTAACGCTCTGCACGATTTAGAAACATTTCATTTAACATAAGTGTAGAAAAAACAAACAGCCGATTAAAATGTGTATATTTAAATTCCCCTTTTAATGCACATTTCATATACAAAAGTACTTTTAATGTCGCTTACATTCATTTTTAATGTGTATTTTATATGAAGTCATGTTTATTATTCTCATGTGTGTCGTATATCATATTGAACTCCAATGTTTACTCTTTTAAGTCATGAACGTTGAGTGTCCATCTAGTTAATAAAATACTGTAACGAATTGTTTTTTGTTTTTTCCCGATATCTAAATGAAATCACGACTAGTATTGATGATGCTGATATCTAAATGAAATCACGACTATTATTGATGATGCTGATATCTAAACGTAATCACGACTATTATTGATAATGCTGATATCTAAATGAAATCACGACTATTATTGATGATGCTGATATCTAAATGAAATCACGACTATTATTGATAATGCTGATTCTGTAACAAGTAAGCCTCGCTCTGGGAACACAGGATTTAATGCATATTCGTAAAGTGTTCTGGTAACACGGGGTTTAATTCATGTTCGTTAAGTGTTCTGGAAACAAGGGGGATTTGATGCATGTTCGTATAGTGGTTTGGGAACACGGGGTAAAATGCATGTTCGTAAAGTGGTCTGGGAACACGGGATATAATGCATGTTCGTAAAGTGTCGTCAGAAGCAACACTTTCCGTTTTTAATGTTCTTTTTGTCCGAAGGAAGTCTTTTTTAAACGAAGACCATGTATTAGGGGAAAGTGTCATCCCTGATAAGCGGGTCGGACGTTATAGACTAATTTAATACAAGTATGAAGTATATTATATCCAAGCTCGGTTTCATTTGTTTAATATGAAGCAAGAACATGAAGCATACTTGTACCAAGTAAATATTCTTTCCTTCGTTATACTTATACATGGAACATTCATTCGAATATTTAAACATGCTGGTTAATAGGAAAAGGGTCCAGGATTCCTTATGTTAAAATGTAATTTTTCAGTGTATGTTGCATCAGTTGACACGTTTTAAACCACATCTGAAAAGTAAAACAATCAACAAACATCCTTAGCTAATGGCAAAAATGTCATTATAGTCCGCGTATCTAAATCACGTTGCTTTTCATTCGTTAAATGACGGCTAATAAACTAGTTAGGCGATAATGTTAAGCTCACCGGTGGCGTCGGCTATCCAGCCGTAATAAGCGTGCACGGAAGCACTGACGCAAGGGACAACATCGTGCAGGCAGTCTCCGGACCCGAAACGGATTATTTCTGTAGCTCCCAACTTCCAGTCCCCAGCCGACACAACAACGGACCGCCAGAATCATCCCGTATAGGTCAGACAGTTTGGTTTAGCATGTATTCATTAAAACAACAAAAATAGAAACAACAACAATATTTATTCCGTAAAAATAACAAACTCATAGCCTACAACCGAGCTACTATGTCGAAATCACAATCGTATTTTGCAATGTTTGGTGACATTTGCGTTCAAATTCTGATAATTATTAAATAGCCTGTTTTCATTGGTCCGCATGTTGATAAACTTAAAATGTGGTCCATTCTCATCTGATTCTTTACGAGAGTGTGTCATCACACCAGGATGTCGTTACACTGTAGAACGGTTTTACATTCATGTTTTAGAAATTGTAAGTTGGAAATGAGCAGCCTCACTAATAATGACGAATATCCCCCCTCCACACCTAACAACCGCATTTAAAACGCGCCAAGATATCGAACGTTGTTACAACCATGTTAAACAAATTGTAATATACAAGATCGGCAGTCTCAATCATGAAGCAAATACTTTCCCAAATTTTCACCTGCGAAGCTTACACGAAAAAGCTTCGCATTATGCGTCAAATAATCACTAGCCCCTTTTACATTTGAAGCTATTTCTGGCCGCAGTTTCACTTACAGACCTTACACGGAAAAGCCTTAAGGGATTGATATACCACTAGCCCCAGTTCTCAGTCGTACTTTCGAAGCACGTGGGCGCTTCCGGTCCCTCACTGGCGATGCAGACGACTTCACTGCGGAAGTTGTAGTAGCCGTTCTCTTGAAGCCACGTGGTTCGGCAGATTTTGGTTAGCACGAGATGCACGCGTTTCATTTGAAGTTGCCACGCAGGCGCCATGGACGAAAACGGGTCTGAAAAAGATTTGTGTTATTTTAATATCTCGCACAATTTTAACACGGTTTCGAGAAAATTGGAAAATTATTTTAGAATGAAGTTATAGAATAATGTTTAACAAGATGGAATGGTTAACACCACCGGCGCGCCTCTTATGTCACATGCGAACATTTTCTTAACACCCCTAAATGTACATTAATGTAGATTGATGGATTTGCCTTAATAAAAATGAGCCTCGCTCAGGGAAAACAGGGATAAATGAAAAGTGTCGTCCCAGATTAGCCCGTGCAGTCCGCATAGAGAGAATAGAGAATTATTTAAAAAATAAATTCCATTAAAGTTAAAAGTGTCTTCCCTGATTAGCCTGTGCGGATAGGGTACGCAAATACATTAATCCTCGTTTTCACAGGGCGAGGCTCACATACATTCATCATAATCATACAAGTAAGTGTTACTTTAATGGAACTGTAAATATGATAAGTTTACATGACCTGTCGCCTCTTTATATATACATTTTTTATGGTTTCAGCTGTTTAGTTTGAATGACTTAAATTAGTTCATTCCAAATGGCATAATACATGTATTGTGAATCATCCAAACGTGAACAGTTATCAAGCCGTTTCGCAGAAGAAAATAACGCGCATATTTCAAACAAGTGTATCCGTTTCAAACTGAGAACGTTATGATGAAGGTGGTGATGATGATGATGATGATGATGATGATGAGGATGAGGATGATGAAAATGATGAAGATGATGATGATGATGATGATGATGATGATGATGATGATGATGATGCTTCTGCTGCTGCTGCTGCTGCTGCTGCTGCTGCTGATGATGATGATGATGATTATGATGATGATGATGATGATGATGATGATGATGATGATGACGATGATTATTATAATCATGGTATTCATAGTGCTGTTGATGATTATAATGATAATAAGCATCATAAAGAGTTCTATTTTGGCGATAATAACGCTGTTGTTTAAAATGTATGGTTTTTCCTCAACGATAATTACGTTACGCCATCCTTAAATGAAACCATTTTACGATCTCACTATCAAGGATGTCTTCGGTCGCTCTGTGCCAAGTAACGTAACATTCGGCATCAACGTAAGCATCATAAACGGTCGACACTGACGTCACATGCGCAACGCCGCTAACCGGAAGTAGCGGCGATGAAAAGGCACACCGGGCAGTTGTAGTTGGAGAGGAAGGCCGGATATTCCAGTCGCAGTATCGCGATGTCGTTCGCCGGGTAGGGTTCGCCTATGTATCCAGTCTCTTTAAACAATATAGATATGAGTGATAGTAGTAACGCGTGTACGGATGTAGTTTTATCAAAAGGCATTTACATAATGACTCTTATGAATGAAAGTTAAATAATAACCATTTAGTTAAGCGCTTAGTTATAAAGCCCTTTTAGCTGTATTTATAAGACAGCTTTTTTTGGTGATTTAGCGCTACAATACTTTATCGTATGTTTTGGTGACCCGAATTGTCTGCATCCAGTCATCGGAAGTGAACAAAGAGTCGACGCTGAGGACTACCGATTATTTTTTATTCGAAGGCAGCCTGTTTATTATACAATAAATAAGCGACTTACATTGCAAAATGTATCATTCACAGTGTATTCATATATTATACGTATTTTTTTAATTACTTAACAACTCAATTTGTGCAGGCGTTTAATGATTAATTTATCAGGAAAATCTTCAACAAAAGCACACATTATTTTAAACTTTAGTCGACGCTTTTGATGTTTTTTATTTATTTAAAGGACATGAATATAATTAATACATTAATTTAATATAAATGAATCATTGCACAGTTAATGTATGATTGTCGTTTTCAATTTACTTGACTGTCATGAAATGTGAAGTGGATGCGTTATATCACGTTATAATCAAAATGGCACCGTCCATGCCGAGAAATGTTTTTTCCGCCGTTTATACCCTTTATTTCGTTTGTTTAATTTTTTTAAATGACGCTCACTTTCCAGCCATATCAATAAAGATGTGTGTGTTTTGCATTTCTACACTTCATGGGCATAGCATATTTTAAGTTCCAAGTTAATCTACTGAGACATGTCCAGACCGAACGTATAACATTTCATGCGGAATAAAACTAATTGATATATAATCAGGTTGATTTTTGTTTACGCGTTTGCGTTTTGTGATAATTCTGGGCAAAGTATGGGGTGAATTCCTCAATCGTTTTAAACCACAAATGTATGTAGTGATTTTTCAAAAGCAGTCACATCCGCTGTATTCATTCGTTTATGTTTAATGTATTGTATGCATTTCCTCTACTTGTAAATAAGCAACCCGTTTGTAATAACGGGGCTTAATGCACGTGTGTAAAGTGATGTCCATATTAGCCGCCCACACAGTAGGACGGAACTTACCACTGAGTCTTGATTTTGGTTTAGAAGAGACTTCCTTTATATCGAACAATTCCATAGAAAAGGAGAGTGTCGTCCCTGATTAGCCTGTAATCCCCTTTTGGCAATAGTGAGGATCATATGAATATGTCATTTGCATTAAATAAATGAATATCGCACAACTATATACTCACTATGATACTGGAGTTTCATTTCTCATATATATCTAATGGATGTTGCATTATATTGAGAACTTACGTCTCATAGATTTAAAGCCATACAACATATTTTATTACTTTATTACTTTGATATATTCCATTTCAGGTTTCAAAATTAATAAGCAATCCGGCATTCTGCATTCACAAGATATATGACCGGTACAGGGAATCTAGATGAACAAATATGACTATCAAGAAACTTTGAATAATAACATATAGTATGCAATATTATATAATGCAGGTGTGCGTTATGGCATTCAATTCTACAGCAGCTGGACGATTTACATTCTCTCATCTACCAGAAATGTTGCACTGAGTTTTAAGCTTTAGAACATTTGTGAACGGCTCATTAATATTACTTAAAGCAACATTAACACATTGAATCGCAAAGTAACAATTATGATTTGACATTCGGATTAACATTACCGTTTGAGTTTATGAGATTGACACATGGGAAAATGCTAATATTTAAAATCATCAGATTTAAATTATTACAAACACTGACGAATAACAAATTCAGTTACAAGTCATGTACATAACTCTTCAAAGCGTTAAAATAACGGACACATAACATTTTAAAGGAGCTTTAACTTTTTAGAAATGAATCAAACAAGCCTTCTCATTACGTTAAACAATTGTTAACAAATAGTAAATATGTAATATATTATGAAACATTGTAAAGTATCAAATTCATTTTCTAGCGTTCTAGTAATAATGTTTTTCATCTTAAGCATGTATACATTTCCGAAAATAAAAATGCCTCAAAGAAAAGTTCTGATATATGCTTGCGCTATCAATAAATGTCATGGATATTAATAAACAAGATAAACGTTTCAGTAATATCACAACTGGTTAGTTACCTGTTAATTTTGATAAAACATTTGTCATTGACAGATATTTGAATAATCCAGCGTTTCACTATTCATTTCGGAACACCACAAGAAGCGGGAATGTATTTGCCGGTTAAGATTCGCATTCCGAGTGAAAGACAATCAGTTTCCTTTCGTCGCAATAACGCCAGCAGAGAAGCCGAGTACATTATTTTAAATCAAAGCGATGAAGGCACTGAAGTTGTTCGCTGTTGTATAATCTTAGACGCAACTCAGTTTTCAAAATTATGTTATAGCTTTTTATATCGCAAGTTTGAAATGAACACAACCTATTCACATTTATAAAGAGTGTGTCTTAAAGCACAGGTCGAGATGTGTTTTTTTCTAATCATTAATAAAAAGATAATTAAAGCATCATTTTGGGAAAACATGACTTAATGCATATGCATTAATTTTCATTCCAGTACCAGAGACTGTATTTAAACGAAAAACATAACATCAGAAAGAGTCGTCCTTGATTAGCTTGTGCGCATTGCACAGGCTAATCAGTGTGCACAGGCTAATATTATTATTTTGACATGCATTATGCCCCATTTTCCATGAACGAAGCCAATATGTACAGATTTCAATGATAAACACTAGACTGGTCAATGTCGTCTTACAAGCTGTACAACACTATTGATTAAATACACACTGCAGTAGTATAGCAGACGCCTCTAGCATTCGTCGTCTGCATAATTTTACTGCAAGTAGTGAAGACAGGCAGAGGTTATCGCTCATAGCTTAGCAAACAACAGACTGACTTGCAGTCATCGTTCCTAGCGTAGTTAAAATCAAACTGGCTTGCAAAACTGCGTCTCTACATTAGTGTGAGCTCACGCTCATAACTAACAAACAGCAGCCGCACTCTTGGAAATGGGGCTTAATGTATGTGCATACATTGTCGTCCAATATTAGCATGTGCAGTCCGCACACGCTAATCAGAGAAGACACTTTCCGCTTTTATTGTAATTTTCGTTTAAATGAAGTCTCTTCTTAGCAATAATCCAGTTTAGACGGAAAGTGTCGTCCCTGATTAGCCACGCTTAAATGGGATGGCATTTTATGAACATTCATTAATCACAGTTTTCACAGAGCTCAATAAAAACAATGCAGCAACAGCATAACTCGTGCGCTATTGCCACAAAACAGCGGGGTAAATTATGACGTAAAGTACGCTATAAATGATATGATTTTAACATGGCGTATAAATAATTTTGACAATCCATATTCTTATCAGAGAAGCAATCGGTTTTAAAATTAAAGCCTGAAACATTAGCCTAGAGTGCGACTGAGGTTTTGACTATCAGGACTTAGCGGTATTCGTCAGGGTCTAAACGGAACAGAGACTTCAGTGATATTCCCGGGGATCCGATTTATATTGTCCAAATGGATTCCACAGGGATTCATTTGTCATTTCCAACTGATTGTATTTGCGCGGAATTTAGCTGCTGACCATTACGTTGTGATAGTTTTTTATTTGCAGAGTCGCGTCCCGTATCAATGGCGGTGTAGACGTTTAGGATCCGATTGAGCCTCGTTCTGGGAAAACTGGATTATATACATGTACGTTAAGTGTCGTCCAGATTAGCGTTAGCAGTCCGACTTTGGTAAACAGAAGGTTTTATACATGTACGTTAAGTGTCGTTCCAGATTAGCGTTAGCAGCCTGCAAATGGTAAACAGCAGGTTGTATATATGGACGTAAAATGTCGTACCAGATTAGCGTAAGCAGTCCGCAAAGGGTAAGCAAAAGGTGTTACACATGTACGTAAAGAGCCCGCAGAGGGTAAACAGAAGATTTTTTACATGTACGTAAAGTGTCGTCCCAGATTAGCTTAAGCAGTCCGCATATGGTAAACAGAAGGTTTTACACATGTACGTAAAGTGTCGTCCCAGATAAGCGTAAGCAGTTCGCATATGATAAACATAAGGTTTTATACGCGTACGTAAAGTGTCTTCCCAGATTAGCGTTAACAGTTTGCATATGGTAAACAGAAGGGTTTACACGTGTACGTAAAGTGTCCTCCCAGATTAGCGTAAGCAGTTCGCATATGGTAAACAGGTTTTATACATGTACGTAAAATGTCGTCCCAGATTAGCGTAAGCAGTTCGCTTATGGTAAACATAAGGTTTTATACAAGACGTAAAGGGTCGTCCCAGATTAGCGTAAGCAGTCCGCATAGGGTAAACATAAACGGCACTTTCCGCCTAAGTTGGATTCTTCTTTAAAGGAGACTTTCCTCAAACTAAACATTCCATAAAAGCGGAAAGTGTCGTCCCTAATTATTAGGCTGTTCGGACATGCCTTAGCCCCGTTTCACCGAACGCGGCACAAGTGAATACAAATATGTGATACGTGCAAGCAGTCAATTGTACACGTTGAATCATTTCAACGATTTGTGTTCTACTCCAAAGTAATGGTAACATTGCTGCAAGTATAAAGAAAAACAACTATAATCAATTCAGGGCCACTTCGCGTTCAATTTACCGTTGGTTTTCTATCTACAAATAACTCGTATCGCTTTATCTCAACATCATGCAAACTTCGATTGTGTTTTATGTAAACTGTTTAACAGTTTATCAGTTTATTTAAGTCTAATCCACAATACATTATAACAATTATAACAATAAATGATGCATAGCATGGATGAATGTAATGTAAATGATCTATGTGCATCAACCAAATAAATGCTCTTCCAAGTCGTGGGGGAACTATTGGGACGGCACTAATACACAGCCTGGCTCCTACAAACATATACGTGTTCGTATAAATCGTAGGTAAATTTAAGGCAAATTTAACTTGTTCTATCAAAACATCTTTGGGACTAATAATCTTTGGGAATATCGAATACCTATCTCACTAAGAATATGATTTCATGATGAAAATTCCCTGCACACAACTTTTAATTTTTGACACAATATACACATTCAAAACATACAATAAGATAATTGATGAAAATAAATATGCGAGCAATACTTTTTACTCACGAATTAGGGAGTCATAAAGACAGCCCTTTTTGCCCGTACTTTGTTGTTTATGCATTACTCGTACCCTAGCAGTTCACACGGTGTCAACAACTCTGACCTAAACATAGGTATAGAGCACTAATGCGCTTTTTCGGCACAGCTGTTTACCCAGCTTTTCACATTAAATGACTTTTATATAACGCCAGCAGACACGCATATATATTTTCGAATATTTCATAGGCTGATTCGAGATAAAACCCCTGAACTTTTGCTACATTACTATGTCTGTGCTCAGCGCAAAGGATGTATCCCTGTTCAGTGTAAGGAATTCCGGACTTTTGTATGTTCAAACGACACAAATTGTGGCCCAGTTACGCGTTAACATCTATCTCCAAGAATTTCAGTGTCAGTACTCGTTCACTAAATCGTCCGGTGAATATATAATTGACTATCGATAAACACAGTTTTGCTTTCAAGATGAGAAAGCATACATTACCGAAATAGTAGTGTCACGATAAGAGAAAAATCGTTTAATTATCCAACCACAATATTTGCCGTACTTGGTCAGCACGTGTGGACATTGTTCCTGAACGCCTGGATAGGCCGCCATTATTTATTAAGTTTGCTATTTTGAATTCAATTTTGTATCGAAAAGCATTGTGCTTAAATGTGCCATTTACAATTCGCAATGAGATTTTTAATGACCCTCGTGATGCAAAAATAGATCTTTATTTCGTATGCGCCAATCCTATATATAGCCCAATGAGTGAATTTATAGCCAATAGCATCGCCTCTGACCAGACTGCGAAAAACGCACATGTTGGGTTTAAGATACCCTGAACGAAACGCATAAGACCCATTTTTGCATGACGCGGCTATTCAAGTGTGGTTTAAATGTGTCAAAGAAAACTGCGTTTAAATCAAATATTAACATACGATTTATATTTTGATAGTGAAGAAATATACTCATAATAAGGCATGTGAGGACACATGATGTGCGCTCCCGTAGTATAATTTCATCTACTGACACTAATGTGTGGTTTGACAATGATATCACACATTTCATGCGACAATTATGCGTCTTTCAAGTGAAAAAAAAAGTATGGTAATATACAAATGCATGCATTTTAGTGTTCTTTAGTGTAATTTTGTAATAATATTTTGGTTGCTTGTTAGATAAGAAGTAGTGCAACAACAACAGTAATATTGTTCACATGTGAATACGCATTTAAGAGTACGTTTGTAGTCGTGCTCAGAAGGTCTTCATGTCATCGATCACGCCTCACTAACTTTTTCTAGCAAATTATTTTAAAACAGATGCGACTACGTCTCTCATGTTCGCTCTAGCCTGTTACGAAACATTTATGCCGGTTTGTACTTTGTAGCCATATACTTACAGTTACTGGTCACGCGATTTTCCAATATTTTGCTATCAAATGGTCAGCATTCTTTTCACAAAACATTGTTTTCGATTGTTTAGAGATTAAGAAATTCTTATGGTGTATAATGTACATCTCTTTTTGACCAACGTAAATACAGTGATTCGTATTGTTTAACCATTTAACGACCTTGGACTAAAATATAATTTAACTCATTAAAACAACATAATAAATACATGTTTGATATAAGTTTGTATTCTGTTGAATACATATGTGTGCCATTTCAGCATCACTTCAGCAATTATACTTTACATTTCAACAGAATGACAGACAAGACCAAATCACTATAATCCCCTGACTTGGAAGATATGACATGTAAATATGTTTGATACGAAAAATAAAATTTCATATAAATGTGTACTAGATGTTAGCTTTAAGAACGAAAACAAATTTTCAGAACGAACACATGTTTCTCCCATTCATTTAGCCTGATGTCAGATAGTGGTCAACATTTGTCTTAAATAATTCTTAAGTGCCACATTGAATCAAGTACATAAAAAAAATCACATATTTTATAAAACGTTCTGCCTGACATACTTAACCTACTCTCAATAGGAGTGGGCTTCGTCTACTGAAAATACCAATCATGGCGTGAAATGTACGTGTGCACAGATTAACGTGTACGTTTTTAAGTTTGTCATTCCCATGAATTAGTGACTTGTTCCCATGATCAAGAATTTCATTCTTACTTTCTCATTCCCACGGGTAAGCTTTTTCATTCTCATGACAAAGTTACCTCGTTTCTACTACCTTATTAATCGTGGGAACAACATAACAAGTCTTTAGAGCGACTTACATAATATCTGCATGAAGAACAATTCCCAAGTGAAGATCTGTCAGAATAGTTATTAAGGTTCTGAAAGGTATCCAAGTCTGACCAAAGTATGACGGGGGACAAACAAAAAAACGGAGAGACAGACCAAATCACAATATGCCATCGCCAAAAGGGACATTTATATTGAAGTGAGGAAACAATTAACATACATTTTTTATTTGCTATAACAACATTTTTTTTTTCACAGTACAACAATATTCCTGCTCTATGCATGGCTATATACATTAAATGGAGTGAAACAACAAGAAATGGATCAGCAAATCACATACATTTAACATGATTATATCCCTAAACATACCAAAACTACAACGATACTATATTATATGACATGTGCTATGTCTTTAAAAAAACAAGCAATTAATGTTCACGAAACTACAGAAATTATTCAATTCAAAAACACAAACATTATAACCGTGCATAGGCAATTATTTATCCCTGATAAAGTCCTGATCATTAGTGATAAACAATCAATGGTTAAAAGACCTGGTGGTACGTTGCATTAACTTTTCTTTATTCAACAAGTTTTGCTTTTGCAAAATGTTAATTTGGGATAATCAAACAAATTAAGACATGATTTTAAACCTTAAATCTACTTTTACCAATATAGTTTATTGCTTATAAATAGGTTGTTTATATATTATAAAAACAAATTTATTATAGCTAAATATACATACAAATAAACAAAATATATTTTTGTTGGAAATAAAAAATCGAAAGCAAAAATTTGAAATACTACACAATTTTGTCCAATAAAAAGCTGTGTATAATTGTTCAACAACAAAGCAGACATGTTTAATGCAAAGCTAGCTGAGTATAAACAACCACGTGTGTATGGAATCCAATCATAAGACATCAGATTTGTTGGGAGTTTTACGGAACCTTGCCGCAGTGAATGCGCGTCGACGACATTTAATGTGGAGCGGTCAACATGAAAACAGCTTTAACACACTTGTAAACAATCAACTAAAAGCAATCATTCAAAACTGGAAAATAGTCACAATCAGTTAACAGCTATAGTTCAAAATTAGACACCTTGACAAGCAACAAGTCAATAAATAAAAATTAATATATTAACACATATTGCCTCAGTGTTAAAATATACAATGTGATATTGTATGAGAACATGCACTTATAATAGTCAGAATACCAAACTTTTAGCACTTTATGGCCAATTTTGGCAATTAAAATATGATGTATTTTAATTGATGTCATACTGGTGAATATGGTATAACGCATAGAAATAAACAATTATGCAAACCATATTTCTTTAGTGATTATTGAATGAATATAGTATATAGTTTAGTGTGGAATAATTAAAAAAAAAGATTCAATGTTCTTGTTACGTTGAGAGGTACAATTATACTCTAACAGGGGAGACGACTTTTATTTAGTATATCACAGTTGCTCTCCCTTGAATCGTTCTTCACTGTTTTCCAAATTTCCAGATAGTTGTTGTTTAATTATGTTAACTGAAAAGCTTGACATAAAACACGCTGTTTCTAATGCTTAAAGTATATTATTATGTTAATAATCTGATGTCTTAATTTACTTTACAGGTTAATGTGCTCTTTTATCCAAAGCAATTCTTTTTCTCTATTGCCTGATATGTAAATGATGTTTAATATGAAACAAATTTGTACAAGTGAATTCAAACAGTGAATGTATCTGTTTGAAATGGCAACATTTTATAAATAATGTACAAACAAAAACATTAGCTTTGCAGTTGATCTATTTACAAATGACAAAATAAACTTACAGAGACAGAGACACATAAATCTGTGTTACGTTATTCACTTATTACATTAGAAAAGCTGGTCACAAATGTGTACATACAAATATTTAAAGCATAATGAACTTTAATGCTAGAATGCAAATGTCAACACAAATGATGAGCATGTCAGTCATACATGCCATAATTTTTTAGGTCCAAAGCGGGACATTCCATAAAAAATTGTCGGGACATTTGACCAAAAAGCAGGACACCTAAAACGATCTATCATTCCACGTTTACTATAGTCAGTATAGTACTAACAAAAACTCTTGATACTTTTATTCAAGACATAAAACATCTGATATGAAGCATGAAGTCTTAAACATAACAATAACAGTTTTATTAAATAAGATAATAGCAAACAACGAAGATAATATTCATCTGTTTAAGAGTACAAAATCTAGAACATTACGACAACAATACTCATTATATTAAATTCAATGGCAAACATTAACGCAGGGGAGGCTATCCAGTTGACTGAAAGTACGGGTTACAGTACACTATCTACCGAACAGTTACATCAGTTACACACGAAATGCGCGGCCGTACACATTTCCGTATTTTGTTTTCTTCCTATATACACAGATTAAACTGAATTGTAAATTGTCAGGCGCTGTATTGGGGTAGTGTCAAACTGTCATGAATAACAACACGTTGTTTTTATTACAATAACACAAGACAAGATGGGTAACTCTTTTGCTGTTTGTTGCGATGTTTTTTTAAGCATGTGTCCATGCGCAGTTTGTTACTTGTCAATTGTCGCGGCTTAATTGGAGTAGGGTCAAACTGTCACGCATAGCACCTCGTTGTTTTTAGCTTAATTGGAGTAGGGTCAAACTGTCATGCATAGCACCTCGTTGTTTTTATTACAATTACACTAGACAGGATGGGTATCACTTATTGGACTGTTTGTTGCGATTTTGGTGGTATCCGGAGAAGTGCCCCCCCGGAGAACTGCCCCCCGGAGAACTGCCCCCTTATTTTAAAGGTGGCGGAGAGGTGCCCCCCCCCCATCAAATCGGTAGGGGCGGAGAACTGCCCCTCTGTCAGAATTTAGTAGGCGGATATCTGCCCCCCCCATCAAATCTGTAGGGGCGGAGAACTGCCCCCCGGTGTCATATTAGTTATTAGTTACGTAGTGAAAACAATACTTACGGGTAATTTTACGTTATCGCCGTACACATTTTATCCGGTAACAATTTAATTTCAGTACAAGTATATTACCATTTATCGAACTGAATAACACAAATTGTCCAGAGGCATGTGATAATACTGTTTAAGGCCCTTGGTACGCATCTGCACCACTCACTATACATGAATTCCTTGTAAAAGTCGTGTTTTAATAAGAGCGCGAAACATAGTCGAGATCCACACAGGAAACGCGTGCGTGTTAATACTGGCAATGTGTTGCAACTAAATATAGACGTGCAACTCGGTACTTATGGAGGAAAAGTTACATCGGAATTAATTTACATTATAAAGATAGTATTGACCCATGGAAAAAAAGTTAATTGACATATAAAAAAGTAAATTAATAGGCAAGGCAAAGGCAATAATTTAGCTGACTTGAAGAAAAAAGTGAAGTTGAATTTATAAGCAATTTATTTATGTTGTTTAGTTAATTCATGTCTTCTAGCACCTTATCCGTCGGTAGCATCGCCAGACCGTCGAGTCGTCCGCAGTTTGCATTTTGAGCAGATCATGTCGACATGCCAAACAAACAAAATCGGTAACAGTTGCTTTAATTAGCAGCTAATAAGGCAGGCAGAGAACTTGTTACCGTTAACAATAAATACCGCGATCTTTTAATCTTTTAATTGGTAGACCGGACCGACCTTAATTGTTAAGAACTTGTTAGCTTTGAATAAAGCCGCATACGGGTTTATTATATTGAACCGTCCAAATCCGTAATTGGCGAAAACAAACAAATAAATTATTGTTTTCAGCTGGCATAAGGATGGATTAAATTGCATGCTAATTGTTTGTTTTTATTACGTGGAAAATATCAAATAATTCAGCCGCGAAAACTTTTTATTAGCAAAAAGTTATTTGTTTTTCTTTGTTCACATTGACGAAAATCACGTGATTATAAAGTTGGCGACGTGACGACGTCCATGCCGAGGTAGGTATTTTATGCCGTTTTATAACTTTTATTACTTGTACAACTTTATATTACTTTTGAAATTTCACTCAATTTCCATACATAATAGCAAGAAAGTTACTGGCGTTATTGTCATTATAATACTCGCTTTATATATCACCGCAATTTCTTTAATTAGGGGGCACTTCTCCGGGTCATCAATTCTGACAGGGGGGCAGTTCTCCGCCCCTTATTAATCAGCAGGGGGGCAGTTCTCCGCCCTATACAAAAACAGTGAGGGGGCAGTTCTCCGCCCAGTGAAAAATCTTTGGGGGGGCAGTTCTCCGGGGGGGCACTTCTCCTAGAGCCTAACTAGCCGATTTTGGTATATTGCACATTCGGAATATCCCGCTATATTGAAACTAAACATTGAATGTAAAAGACTCATTTATGACGTAGCGTTAATTTTACAAAACAATTGTTTTGTAAACCGTTTCAAACAAATACAAAATAAACACATTTTCAACATTTATTTCATTATAATAAAACTATCGATAGCAATAAGCGACCACTATCTTGAAGACCACCATGGTGTGAATGCCTGATGAAATCAATAATTAGCCGATAAATCGCTGATAAGGTGTCATAAACAACACTGGTACACACGGTAAGTAGAATCGGATTGTTAATTGGAGGGCAATAAAGGGATTAGCGGTGTTAAGTGTTAACGAAACAGAGCTTGAATAGCGAATTTTATTGGGAACCTATACACCTTACATCGTTTTTTACGAATGTCGGGACAAATCGTCTCATGGCGGGACGGCGGGACAAAGGGCCCAAAAGCGGGACTGTCCCGCCGAGATCGGGACGTATGGCATGTATGTGTCAGTATATGATACAACAAGAACAATCTACAACCATATCTAGGATCATTATTCATGAAAATACTCACTTTGGAACAAAATTACTTGTGGAGGAATTACTATCATATTTTCAACAATGAAAGCATACTTTTTTAATAATTAAACAAACTCCAATACAATTAAGATGCACTTCTAAATTTTACTTTATTTAAATAGTTTTTCCATTAATGTGTGCATTAATTATAGCAATATTATGCATGTACATTCACACAATTTTTATAACGCGCTTAACTATTGTTTATATTAAACAAAGTATCTGTTGTCAATAAATAAATTGATAATTAACAGAAGGTTAATATAGTTTGAATAAATCAAATTATTATTTGATATTTTACTATTACATCACTACATGAAATTCTTGATAAAATACTGCCTAAAAAGAGCAAACTGATGATAAATGTACACGGACAGAATGACAGACATATCAAAATAGAAGCATCACAATTATGAACCGTTCTGATCAATTATTTTACCTAGCACATATTGCTATTTTATAGGTAAAAACTAAAAATAAGCATGTCTTGTTTATACAATAAATTAGTTAAATATTGTCTAAGGTATCAGCATTATTTAAACAACTTTGTGAAGGCTTAAAATTAATGTTTAAAAAACAACAATTGTAAAATCATTTTGTCTGTCTGTTTACGATAATCAGGATAAAGCTATATAGAGTCAGTTTCTGAATACAGACAAAATAGTAGTACTTGCATTATTTTGCTCTTGAAATAATACTTTACATTACTGCTATTACTAAGTTTCCCCTTATCATATTGGTCTATTTACCAATATATAACAAAATACTTAATCATCAAGATACTGTCAGTATCATTATAACCATACAATATGAAATAAAGATTTTTCTTCCCATACAATTGGACTGTACACACGAGACAAAGTTGCTGGTCATAGGACATGGCTGGTAAAAACACTTGGCGTGTCGCATGACTTGGCTGGCCACAGAACTAAGCTGATCCTAAAACTTGGCTGATCATAGGACTTGGCTGATCACAGGACTTGGCTGGCCACAAGACGTGTCTGGCCACAGGACTAGGCTGATCACAGGACCTGGCTGGTCTTATTGTTCTTTGTCATTCCCTCATTTTTGTCTTAACAGTGACAGGCGTTTTCCTGCCTTCCCAATATTTCAAGATGAAGAATTCCATTGTAAATGCTCAGGACTGCGAGTCTTTTAAGAAGCCAATGCAGGCACTTATTGACTATCATGCTTAAATTGTATGTATAAATGATCTTCAAAGGCATGCATGGCGTCAATCTAATGACAAGTGCTGTACCAGGCTGTCTTTTTGATTGGCCGGTTTAATGACATCGATTGGGATCTGAAATAAAGACAGGTATGTTAATGTTAATTTCAGTTCATTATTCTGATTTTTTTACTTAGGAAAGCAATGAAAAAGAACAAAACTGATATATGGTGCTATAGCTTCTTTGATTTGAATTTATAGATAGGTGGTCCGAGGTATATTCCTTAATTATTAAATATTTACGGCAAAATAATATGAACATATAATGAAAAAAAAGTTTTTTATCTCGAATTCCACTAATGAATAAGGAAGCTGATATACAATACGCAACAGTACACGTCCACATGCTGATTAACATGTTTGGAGAGTTGCATAACAAAATAAGAAATATGTTTGAGGTCATATATGCCACACAACCTGACAGGCGGACAAACGTTTAGACGGGCCAGTGTTTCCTTAAACTGTCTCTGAAAGTAGGTATTTACAAAAAGCCTACACATGTCTCACAAACTCACAAAGGTTCTATGTGCAGAATGTTCACAGGCAGCAGGTCAGGTAACATGGAGAGGAGAGAATCTCAATACATCGACAGCTGCTGGCTTGAAAGCTGTGACTGTAACTGCATCCAGAAGAAACTTTACGCCTTGATATTCAGGTTGTCTGGAAAAAGTAGATTGTGTGTCAAACTTGACAGATAATTGGGCAAATATGTCAAGCATTTTTTGCATTACAGAAATTGTCTTTGCAACCATAAGCTTTCATATTGCTTAGCCAACATAAACAGATTTGAACAGAACAAATTTTGTGGCACTTATAAAGTTTCAGAGATGGAAAGCTTCTGAAAATAATATAGACATGCAATGCAATCATTTTATATCAACAGAGAATATGTGTTGAGTTAATTTCAGTATATTATTAAACTTTATTTTACAGGTGGTTATAGAGAAACAAATATGTTCACCAGGTGCATAGCAATGGGGGAAAGGGACTTTCTCTTAATCCTCGAGTGTAATAAATATCCTAATATTTCATCACTTTGCATTGGCAATACTTAAAAATACATGAAAATAGCTCAGATATCATGTCTTTGCGTAATACTGTATTAATGTGGGACCTTAGTCAAGTGGTGGGATGCTGGTCTAGGAATCGAAAGGTCCCAAGGTAGAATTCTGCTCAGACCACAGAACTGTGCATATCAAACAATTAATCCCATTCTTGTTCTATTGGGTTCCCGTGAGGGAAATAAGCAAATCTGCTGTGGTTGCATACTGTGCAGAATGTAAACAGACGACTTACATCCCAGTGATCTGGTGCCACAGTGTACGTTTTGCTATGGTTAGGGGACTTACCTATTAAGATGTAGTGGCTGAGTTGGAGTTGTTAGGATATTTCTCTGTGAACAGAAAACCAGCTCTTTGCGCATCACTGACATATGTCCCTGTAAACCAAAATAATTAATTCATTCTGAAATAGCATCAGTTATATTGGAGGTCAATCAATGTTGTTTGATTAAATAATATAAGAAATACATTATGTTTGAAGGCTCTTGATACAAATGAGGTATACAATAAACACTTCAAACACACACACAGCCTAATATATACTGTACACTTGATACAATCATTTTTCATCCATATCTAACCAATCTGCATTAAGTTACGTGTAACTCCAAAAGGGTTGGACGGGCATAAGGAAGAATGGAAGGACGGAGAGAATTCTACAACCTCTACGACCTCCCCCCTGCACCCTTTCAAGTTTCAAGGCAATACAAAATGGCAGCGATTTTGAATATTTACAATTACGTAATGAATTAAGTTTAAGTTACCAGCAAGAATAGAGTATTACCGATGTATAACACGCACACACTATTGAAATAAAATTTTGAGTAGTAACACGCTGCACATTATACAGGGTAAATTACAGGACCAATGTACCTTGTAGAAGAGGTAAAATCAGCCCACTTGGCAGGAAAGTTTGGAGCCCCAGCATAAGACTGGCTGCGCCTATCTGGGCCCAGCTTACCAGACAGCCTGTTGTTCAGCTGGGTACCGATCTATGACTGCATGGGATCCTGTAGGAACCGGCTCTTAAAACAAAATATAGGAACTTAAATAAATATTGAAGGGAATAATTGTATAATGTGCTGAAGTCATTTAAATAATTGTTTTGCTAAAATTAAATAAAATTTAACAAGTCTATTACAGCGGATTTTGTATGCAAGGATAAAGGCTTGGTTCAAGGGCTGAATTTCGGCCGAAACGTAGACAAAACTATGCCTTGAACTTCTATGATTAAACCTGATATTAGATCAATTGCTATTTGCTATTTATTTACCAAGTTGATTAATTTTAAAAACACATACTTACTATTTGATGCTTGAACCTTTTTCTCAATCAGGCAGAAAAAATACTGATGTTAAGTCAACTATATGAGCCTCATTCTGGGAAAATAGGGCTTAATGTATGTGCAGTCTGCACAGGCTAATCTGGGATGACATTTTAATAGGTCTTAATGTATGTGCAGTCTGCACAGGCTAATCTGAGATGACACTTTAATAGGTCTTAATGTATGTGCAGTCTGCACAGGCTAATATGGGATGACAATTTAATAGGACTTAATGTAGGTGCAGTCTGCACAGGCTAATCTGGGATGACAATTTAAGCACATACATGAAACCCCATATCCCAGAACACCGCTAAGATACTACTTATTGTTCTTGTTGCTGCTGCTGTTGTTGCTGCGACTTGGCCATAGACAGAGATGGAGCGAGTCCTGACGCCGAAATCGCCACCCCAAACCCGAGAATTGCCAACAACAACTGTTGTTGAATCGCATCAACAACATACTGCTTTCCAGGCCTAAGGTTCCCATTATTCGAGAACAACATATGGAGGTCAGTCACATTAACGGACGTGTCACGCAACGCCTGCTCTACCTGTTGGATCAGATCATTTCAGTTCGAGGGACTTGTCCGGCCTAATTTGTCGACGCCCATCATCCAATTGTTGCTAAGCGACATCGATGCTGAGACGGAAGTCAAACTCACCAAGGCTCTGCTGTTGAAAGTGTTGATGTAGCCAACATGGGAGGAGATATTGATAGGAGGTATGGTAGTCTGACGCAAGACGTCTTCATGCTGAATTTCTTAAGCGAGTTGTAGTGTTTGTGCAAGAAGGGGGTTGTCACCAACTTTCAATTCAATGACGTTTGTCATGTTTGCTAGTTAAGGTCACTGAAAAGGAAATGGAAAGTAAACTAAAACTGGATTGTTTAGTGACACACAAATAAGCCTTGCAACACCTTACTTTACAGTTTTATTTAAAATGCCAAACATTGTGCTTATAATTGATATTTAGAATATTTCAATTAATTTTTTGACCATTTAGAACTCTAAATAACGTAGTATCACTGTTTTACGCGCACCAACTTGAAATTGGTATTTTTGGGTTTGAAGCAAGGTGTAATTATTTTTTTTGTATATCAAAAACAGGCATTACTTGATCAATTTATAATGTGAGACTATACACCTTTAACTGGTCACTATAACTTTAAATGTTAGACTACATAATTTTAAATGTGATAGTCAGCAACTTAAAATGTGAGACAACACAACTTTAAATGTTACAATCTACTGATTTAAGTGTGAGTCTGCACACCTTTAAATGTGACAGTTTATGACTTATACCTGAGACTTAACAACTTTAAATGTGAGACAATACAACTGTATGGTATTTAATATGAAACAATACATGTGTGTTCAAAATACTAATTAAACTTAGTGAAATAAGCAAACTAGAGCTTTGTCACAGACGTGACGAATACCCCCACATACCGCATTGAAACATAATATTTTGCATGTCGTCTTCACAAAAAACAGCAGACACCATGCTTAATTTTTAAAACGCACTAAGTGACCCCTTGACCTAGTTTTTGACCCAGAAAGGCCCATGTTCTAACTTGGCCTGAAGATCATCTCAATAAAACTTTTGACCAAATTTGGTGAAGATCGGATGTAAACTACTTGAATTAGAGAGCGGACACCATGCTGAATGTTAAAAAATACAAAAAGTGATCCGGTGACCTAGTTTTATGCCCGGAATGGCCCATGTTCAAACTTGTCCTAGTAGATCATTTATATAAAACTTGTGACCAAGTTTGGTGAGGATTGGATGAAAACTACTTGAATTAGAGAGCGGACAACATGGTGAGGTTTAAAACGCACTTAGATACCCCGTGACATTGTTTTTGACCCGGCATGACCCATATTTAAACTTGACCTAGACATCATCTAGATAAAACTTCTGACCAAGTTTGGTGAAGATCGGATGAAAACTACTTGAATAAGAGAGAGGACACCATGCCGAATGTTTAAAAACTCACTAAGTGACCCTGTGACCTAGTTTTTGACCCGGCAAGGCCCATGTTTGAACTTGGCCTAGACATCATGTAGATACAACTTCTGACCAAGTTTGGTGAAGATAGGATGAAAACTACTTGAATTAGAGAGCGGACACTTAATTATTAATTAATAATACGAACCAACAGACTGACCGACAGACAAGTTCACTCCTATATACCCCCCTAAACTACGTTTGTGGGGGGTATATTTAAGCCATTATTCTGATAAAAACCTTTAAAATGTGCTATAACTAGGGGCTAGCTCTGTGCAGAGTTTATTTTAACCATTTTTGGATTGGGACAATTCGCAAAAAATCATAGTGTTTTGAATTAAATTGGGAAAATGGTTGTAGTTTTTGCTAAACATAATTTAAAAATTGAGAATAAGTGCTATCAAGATAAATTGAGTAATTATGGAAAAAATAAACTGTTTAAGATTACGACTGGGACTCAATTTTAGCCAAGATTTCGACAAAATGAATAACACTGTATGATCTCACCTGAAGCTCAAGAAGCTGAGCTGATATGCTGGCCTCGCTGATATTGCCAAGGGCTGAATTTGAGTTCTGATTAACTCAATGTTGCAACCTATCAAAACATTCTTTTTCTTTCGGGGAAACCATGAATTGAGAACTTAAGCCAGTAATCATTGATATAGACTTTTTGAGATAAGAATTCGGCCCCAATTTCAACAAAATAATTAACACTGTAAGGTCTCACCTGTGCTCAAGAAGCTAAGATGACATGCTGATCTTGCTGATATTGCTAAGAGCCGAGTTTGAGTTCTGCTTTATTCAGGTTGCAAGTCAAAGGGCGTACTGGACCACACAACAAAACTGCTGTTATTTTTCAAAGCCCTTTCTTGCATCAATTCAATGCGAGGCCTTTTGGGCTCGGAGTGCTAAGTGCTCATAACAAAACCAAACATGTTCACTTTAAGCACCTTGTTCACAATAGTGGGCGTAATTTGCGTCTGTGGCACACCCCATGGATATATGGATCTCTTAGTGTTTACAACAAAGTCTTTACTGCCTTTCTGTTTCAGCATGGATGTATTGTGCTCTGGGTATTTACATCCAAGTCATAACTGCTTTTCTGTGTCAGCATGGATGTATCGTGCTCTGAGTTCACAGCAAAGTCATAACTACCTTTCTGTGTCAACAAGGATGTATTGTGCTCTGTGTTCACAACCAAGTCATAACTACCTTTCTGTGTCAACAAGGATGTATTGTGCTCTGTGTTCACAACCAAGTCATAACTGCCTTTCTGTGTCAGCATGGATGTATTGTGGTCTGTGTTCACAGCCAAGACATTACTGCCTTTCTGTGTCAGCATGGATGTATTGTGTTCTGTGTTCACAGCCAAGTCATTACTGCCTTTCTGTGTCAGCATGGGTGTATCGTGTTCTGTGTTCACAGCCAAGTCATCACTGCCTTTCTGTGTCAGCATGGGTGTATCGTGTTCTGTGTTCACAGCCAATCATTACTGCCTTTCTGTGTCAGCATGGATATATCTTGCTCTGGGTGTTCACAACCGAGTCATTACTGCCTTTCTGTGTCAGCATGGATGTTTTGTGGTCTGGTTGTTCACAGCATAGTCATTACTGCCTTTCTGTGTCAGCATGGATATATCTTGCTCTGGGTGTTCACTGCATAGTCATTAATGCCTTTCTGTGTCAGCATGGATATATCTTGCTCTGGGTGTTCACAGCATAATCATTACTGCTTTTCTGCGTCAGCATCAATATATCGTTCTCTGGGTGTTCACAGCATAGTCATGACTGCCTTTCTGTTTCAGCATGAATGTATTGTGCTCTGTTTTCACAGCCAAGTCATTAATGCCATTCTGTGTCAGCATGGGTGTATTGTGTTCTGTGTTCACAGCCAAGTCATTACTGCCTTTATGTGTCAGCATGAATGTATCGCGCTCTGCGTATTCACAACCAAGTCATTTACCGCCTTTCTTTGTCAGCATGGATGTATCGTGCTCTGGGTATTCACAACCAAGTCATTATTGCCTTTCTTTGTTAGTAACATTGCCAAAAGTCCGTTCTATTATGATATTTTGGCCGCTGAGAGGACAATCTGGGGCAGTCCGTAACCCTACTGTTGTCCAAACTATCAACAGCAGTCGAAGTATCCCATAGGAAAGCTTATGCTTTTATTGTTCCTTGATTTTCTCCTGTTCAATTTCTGTTTGTCCCATAAAGATTGGAACAAGTTATTGAACTTTTTATTCTTCATGATATTTGTTGTGATGTCCAACAGCAACAACCGACTGTTAGCATAACCATAACTACTGCTATTTTTTTCTTTAACTTTTCGTGTCTGTAACACTCGTCCCTTTCAGGCCCACGCGGAACTCTAGCTTAACAAAACTACCCAGGCTTATGTGTGGACAACTTGACGTGGGCATTGCGTTTGTTCAGAACAGAATTATGCTCAGAATTTCCTGCAGAACGGAGTTGTTCAACGCTGCTGACTTTTTGAGTTAGGAGGTCAAGGGGGAGGAGTTAGAAGTCAGGGGCGGGGAAAGGTGGTTCTGGACTGGGTCTCTTGCAGGCGGGACTTGTGCGGTTGCTGGGTCAACTTGATATCAATGCTGGTGCTCTGCTGAAAACAACAACAACACAGTGGGTGATAGGAACTTGTAACAAATTATATTACAATCTATAACAAACTATGCCTCTTGACAGGTTGTGAAGGTTTTCAACAACATGAATTTCTAATCTGGCATTTTATTGGTTCCTTGTCCTTAATAGCATGAACGTAAAAACAATTAAGTCATTTTGTATTAAAACAAGAAAAGTGTTGGCTAATGCTTTACTTATCTGTAAATTTATATCTTTAATCTTTACTTCATTTCCAGAAATGTATTTTCATAAGCCAATATGCGTATAACTGATGTTAGAAAGTGTCGTCCCAGATTAGCATGTGAAATTCACATAAGCTAATAAGGGAGGGTACTTTTTGACTAGACTGGATTTTCATAAAGAGGATTATTTGTTCAATGAAAAATACCTTTAAGAGGAAAGTGTTGTCCATGATTAGCCTGTGTGGACTGCACAGGCTAATCTGCGACAACAATTTAAGCACATGCATTAGGCCTAATTTTTGAACATCACAGCTTATTTATCTATTAGACAATTTTTTGCTGCATAAAACAAAGAAGGAAAACCATCTGGTTAAAAATTTAATATTTTTTAATTGTACTTATTCTATTAATCACATTACTTTTAGAATGCCATTAGATATGTTTTATTGTTAATATAGGTTTCAATAAATGGGAGGCAACAATATTAATATTTAATAATAATATTAATGTCTCACCAATGTTGAAAAAAAACACACACACATATTATATTACCATGCCTTTACAGATCTTTGATGGTTAAAATCTGTTTAAATTCACACTAGAATTTTTTTTTAAGTCAATCAACAAGTAAGTTGTAAGGAATAATAAAAATAAATAAAACATTAAACAACTTAAGGGCAACAACTCACTGCTGGTGCAGATCTACAGTTCTCTCCCTTGTTAGTTTCAGCTAAAATGTCCTTCATGTTGCAATACGAGGACATGGTAAGGCTGTCTCACCCTCACATCGCTGGACTTTGATTTGGCTGAGCCTTTCACTACTCCTTTGTCTTCTATGCTTAGCAGGTGCTGTAACATTGAGAAAACCAATATGAAGTCTTTTGAACTAGTAAATTAGTAATACACAGCAATTATTTTGCCAAATTGAAACAAGAGTGCCAAACTGTCACAAGATACGCCCGTTTTAAGACTTTGGACAACTTGATAACTTTACCATGACCCATATTTGAACTTGACCTACATATCATCTAGACACAACTTCTGACCAAAGTTGGTGAAGATCTGATGAAAACTACTTCAATTAGAGAGCAGACACCATGCTAAATGCTTGAAATGCACTACGGGACCTCGTGACCTAGTTTTTAACCTGGCAAGACCCATATTTGAACTTGACCTACATGTAGATATTGTCTAGACACAACTTCTGACCAAAGTTGGTGAAGATCGGATGAAAACTACTTCAATTAGAGAGCACTTGCTAAATGCTTGAAATGGTTTAAGTGACCCTGTGACCTAGTTTTTGACCTGGAATGACCCATATTCCAACTTGACCTAAATACTGTCTAGATACAACTTCTGACCAAGTTTGGTGAAGATTGGATGAAAACTACTTCAATTAGAGAGTGGACACCATGCTAAATGCTTGAAATGCACTAAGTGACCCTGTGACCTAGTTTTTGACCCAGCATGACCCATATTCGAACTTGACCTAGATATTGTCTAGATACAACTTCTGACCAAGTTTGGTGAAGATCGGATGAATACAATTTGAATTAGAGTCCGGACAAAGTGGCGCCGTTGAAAATGCACTAATTGACCCTATGACCTAGTTTTTGACCCGGCATGACCCATATTCGAACTTGGCCTATATATCAACTAGATGCAACTGCTGACCAAGTTTGGTGAAGATCGGATGAATACAATTTGAAATAGAGTCCGGACAAAGTGGCCCCTTTGAAAATGCACTTATTGACCCTATGACCTAGTTTTTGACCCGGCATGACCCATATTCGAACTTGGCCTAGATATCAACTAGATGCAACTGCTGACCAAGTTTGGTGAAGATCGGATGAATACAATTTGAATTAGAGTCCGGACAAAGTGATGCCTTCCGCCCGCCGCCCGCCGCCCGCCAAGGGGTTTCACATAATACGTCCCGTATTTATACGGGCGTATAAAAAGTTATGGCCAATGTTAAAGTTTTCGGACGGACAGACACCATAAATTTGACATTTGACATTGAAGGTTTACCTTGACCTTTCACCACTCAAAATGTGCAGCTCCATGAGATACACATGCATGCCAAATTTCAAGTTGCTATCTTCAAAAGTGAAAAAGTTATGGCAAATGTTAAAGTTTTTTCGGACAGACTGACTGACATACTGACGGACTGTTCAACTGCTATATGCCACCCTAGCGGGGGCATAACAGTTATTTTTTAGGGGTGGGGGGTATAGTGGGAGGGTGTGGTGGTCATTTATAAGATGATCTTTAATAAATAAAAACAAGAGTGCCAAACTGTCACAAGATACGCCCGTTCGAAGGTTTTGGACACCATGCTCAATGCTTGAAAGTGTCCTCAAGACCTAGTTATTGACCCGGCATGACCCATATTTGAACTTGACCTAGATATCACTTAGATGTAACATCTGACTAAATTTGGTGAAGATCAGATGAAAACTACTTCAATTAAAGAGCGGACAACATGCTTAATGCTTGAAATGCACTATGTGACCTCGTTTTTGACCCGGCATGACCCATGTTCGAACTTGACCTACATATCATCTAGACACAACTTCTGACCAAATTAGGTGAAGATCAGATGAAAACTACTTCAATTAGAGAGCGGACACCATGCTAAATGCTTGAAATGCACTAAGTAACCTCGTGACCTAGTTTTTGACCCGGCATGACCCATATTTGAACTTGACCTACATATCATCTAGACACAACTTCTGACCAAATTTGGTGAAGATCGGATGAATACAATTTGAATTAGAGTCCGGACAAAGTGGCGCCGTTGAAAATGCACTAATTGACCCTATGACCTAGTTTTTGACCCGGCATGACCCATATTCGAACTTGGCCTATATATCAACTAGATGCAACTGCTGACCAAGTTTGGTGAAGATCGGATGAATACAATTTGAAATAGAGTCCGGACAAAGTGGCCCCTTTGAAAATGCACTTATTGACCCTATGACCTAGTTTTTGACCCGGCATGACCCATATTCGAACTTGGCCTAGATATCAACTAGATACAACTGCTGACCAAGTTTGGTGAAGATCGGATGAATACAATTTGAAATAGAGTCCGGACAAAGTGGCCCCTTTGAAAATGCACTTATTGACCCTATGACCTAGTTTTTGACCCGGCATGACCCATATTCGAACTTGGCCTAGATATCAACTAGATGCAACTGCTGACCAAGTTTGGTGAAGATCGGATGAATACAATTTGAATTAGAGTCCGGACAAAGTGATGCCTTCCGCCCGCCGCCCGCCGCCCGCCCGCCCGCCCGCCGCCAAGGGGTTTCACATAATACGTCCCGTATTTTATACGGGCGTATAAAAAGTATCTATACCACACCAAAGAGGAAAATTAGCATAATAATATCAAACATCGGGAAAATTCTATCTTTTAAATTGGGAATTATATGTATTTTTAATTGCATGGAACTTAATTGCACAAATCTGATTAAAATATATTCTTTGACATGCGTTTTTGTTGAAATGTTCAGTTTCAGTGCTCATTTTATTAGTCCACATGCATATAAGGAAGTGCCTATTACGTGTACTTTATAAAGATGGAAAGAAAAGGCTTTTTTTCACATACACCTTGGAGTAAAAATTATGTTACAGGCCATTTGCGCTTAATAACTATCATATTACAGTACTAGTTTGTCTGTACTTTGTTGATGCCCATAAATCTATATTATCACAGTTACCAATAACAAAACAATATTTTGTCCAAGTTATTTTAAACATTAACTGTGTTTGATATGATATTTTATGAACAAAATACGGATCGAAGTTTTCAATTTTGTGAAAAAATGAGTAGCCAACTCTTTACAAATGGCAAACTACGTTAAATTGGGAAATTGTGAGCTACTATTAGAATTGCTCAATATGTATGTTAAATTTGCATTTATATGTACACCGATGTCTCAATTACCAGTTTTTAATCATAGTGGTTTTTATACTATATTTGTTCTAATCAGAATTTACAAATACCAACAGACTGGAAGCAGACTGAACTTGAGCCATATTCATGACAACTGGGCTTAATGAATATGTATAGTACCACATTAGCCTGTGAAGTCCACACAGGCTAACTTGAGACGACACTTTCCACCAAGACATGATTTTTGTTTAGAAATAATTTCTTTAAAGCGAAAATTTCCTCAAAATTGGAAAGCATTATCCCTGATAATTCAGAGTGCGCACTGCACAGGCTAATCTGTGGATGGTACATAACATGCATTTAGCACCCTTTTCCCATAACAAGGCTCACCTGGTATCATCTTGTACAACTCTGTAACAGACTGTAGGGGGATTTACTTTGAGCCTCATACCGAGAAAACAGGGCTTTATAAATTGTGCACAAAGTGTCTGCCCAAATAAGCCTACCTAACAACTTAAAATGAAAGACTACATAATTTTTAATTTGATACTCGGCAACTTTAACTGTAAGACAATACAACTTTTAACATGACACTGAACAACTTAAAATATGAGACTGTACATATTTAAATGTGCACATCTTATTACGCAAGACTAAACAACTTGCAATAGACAATACAACAAGTCATAAGACACAATACTGTAAGTATATGAGTACTTGATCACACACGTTTTGCCTATGGATTAGACAGAAATGCAAAAACAGATGAAAGTCTATGGTGAATTAAGTATATGATATTCTGTCTTGCTACCAGGGGCCATTATACTAGTAATAATAGCCAATTCTGGTAATTTTTTTTATATGTACGTGATATTGAATCGATACTAGTTGATGTCTACATTTTATGCAATTGTTTTTGTAACACAGACCTTAGATGTAAAGTTTAGTCACTGGCGTTGAAAGTGTGTGCATAAGGATATAAAAGCAGTATAGTGATATTGTCTTTGCAAACATCCGGTTTCTAATTTAAATAAAAATCATAATCAGTTATACGTGAACACAAATACTTAACAATTTATAATTTTGTATTTGTATTTTGATTGTACTAAGTTTCAACTTATACAGCTTAATAAGGCAAGTAACTCATTGTTGCAACCTATCAAACACTTTTTTTGGCAAATAATGCAATTTAAATTTTAACCAGTAAATATTTATAAAACAAGGGCTGTTTGTAAAACATGCATGCCTCCCATATGGGCTCTCCGTTGGAGTGACAGCCATTGTGTGAATATGTTTTTTGTCACTGTGCCCTTGACCTTTGACCTAGTGACCTGAAAATCAATAGGGGTCATCTGCCAGTCATGAATAGTGTACCTATGAAGTTTCATGATCCTAGGCATAAGCGTTCTTGAGTTATCATCCGGAAACCATTTTACTATTTCAGGTCACCATGATCTTGACCTTTGACCTAGTGACCTTAAAATCCATAGGGGTCATCTGCAAGTCATGATCAATCTACCTATCAAGTTTCATGATTCTAGGAATAAGCGTTCTTCAGTTATCATCTGGACACCATTTTACTATTTCGGGTCACGGTGACCTTGACCTTTGACCTAGTGACCTCAAAATCGATAGGGGTCATCTGTGAGTAATGATCAATGTACCTGTGAAGTTTCATGATCCTAAGCATAAGCGTTCTTGAGTTATCATCTGGAAAGCATTTTACTATTTCAGGTCACCATGACCTTGACCTTTGACCTAGTGACCTGAAAATCAATAGGGGTCATCTGCAAGTCATGATCAATGTACCTATCAAGTTTCATGATCCTAGGCATAAGCGTTCTTGAGTTATTATCCGGAAACCATTTAACTATTTTGGGTCACTGTGACCTTGACCTTTGATATAGTGACCTCAAAATCAATAGGGTTCAACTGCGAGTCATGATCAATCTACCTATCAAGTTTCATGATCCTAGGCATAAGCGTTCTTGAGTTATCATCCGGAAACCATTAAACTATTTCGGGTCACGGTGACCTTGACCTTTGACCTAGTGACCTGAAAATCAATAGGGGTCATCTGCGAGTCATGATCAATGTACCTATGAAGTTTCATGATCCTAGGCCCAAGCGTTCTTGAGTAATCATCCACAAACCACCTGGTGGATGGACCGACCGACAGACCGACCAACAGACCGACATGTGCAAAGCAATATACCCCCTCTTCTTCGAAAGGGGGCATAAAAAATTAGACTTTTTGAGGAATGGGGCTGAATTTAAGCCCAATCTTTGACAAAGTTACTAACACTGTAAGGTCTCACCTGAAGCTCAGAAGCTGAGCTGATATGCTGGCCTCGCGGATATTGTTAAGGGCCGAGTTTGAGTTCTGATTAACTTCGGGCTGAGAGTCGAAGGGTGTACTGGAGCATACAACAAAACTGGTGTCATGTTTTTTAGCCTTCTTTAGTCTCAATTCAATGCAATGCCCTTTGGGCTCGGAGTGCAAAACCGGACGTGTTTACTTTTAGCAACTTGTTTTCAATAATGGGGGGAATTTGCGTCTGTGGTGCACCACATGAATATATTGTGCGCTGAGGACAGTCTGTAACGCTACTACTGTCCTAACTATCTACAGCAGATATACTTCTGAATGAATCATTTCAATTGTTCCTTTTTTTCTCTCGTTCCTTGCTGAATATATAGCTGTCTTATAAAGAATTAAACAAATTATTCAACGTTTAATTCTTCGTGAGATTCTTTGTGATGTCCACAGCAGGAACTAACTGTTTGCGTTAACTGTTAGCATTACCATAAGTACTGCTATAACGTCTCGCTTCTGTAACACTCATCCATCTCTGGCACTAGAGCTAAACAAAACTACTCGGGCTTGCTTGGGGAAATCTCGACACAGATATTTCGGTTGTTCATAACAGCGCGTGAAAACTTGACGTGCTGAGGATTTATTGCACAGACTTGTGTAACGATGCTGACCCTTTGAGGCCGGAGGTCCAGTGGGAGGAGCTAGGGATCAGGGGAGGGAAAGGATGGTTCTGTATTGGGGCTCCTGCAGGCCAGACTGGTGCTGTTGCTTGGCCAACTCGATATTAATGCTGGTGCTCTCCTGAAAACAACAACACTAGATTGGGGGATATGAACTTGTAACACATTTTTATAATACAATGCATAATACACTACATATGTGCCTCTTGATTGGATGTGAAGGTTTTCAACAGCAAAACATAATTATCTGAATTTCTAATTTGGCATTTCATTGGTGCCTTGTCCTTAATAGCAATTAATGAAAATCAATGCAATTAAAGGGATCTTTTCACGCTTTGGTAAATTGACAAAATTGAAAAAAGTTGTTTCAGATTCGTAAGTTTTCGTTTTAGTTATGATATTTGTGAGGAAACAGTAATACTGAACATTAACCATGCTCTAATATAGCCATTATATGCATCTTTTGACGATTTTAAAACCTAAAAATTATAAAGCGTTGCAACGCAAAACGATTGAATAATTTGGAGAGTTCTGTTTTTGTCGTTAAATTTTGTGCAACTACGAAGATTGCTTATATAAGGTATAAAATACGTCAGGAATGTGTACTCGGCGGAATAGCTCAGTAGGCTAAAGCGTTTTTACTTCAGGACTCTGGCAGGACTCCAGGGGTCACTGGTTCCTAACCTGCTTCGGGCAATGTTCAAATCCTTTTTTTAAATTTTTTTCTTGATTTTTTACTGGAGCTTTAACGATCCAATGTTTACATTTATCAATATAAAGCATTTAATGAATAAGTTAAAAAAATGCCAAAATCTGTGAAAAGGCCCCTTTAAACCATTTCGTATTAAAACATTAAAAGTGTTGGCTAATGCTTTAATAACCTGTAAATTCATAATAATTATTCTTACTTAACTTTCAGTGTAATTTTATAAGCCAAATTGGCGCTCATCAATATTAGAAGCTTTCGTCCCAGATTAGCATGTGAAATCCACATAAGCAAATCAGGGAGGACACTTTCTGATGATACTGGATGTTCACAAAAGAAGATACTTATTTTCAACAAAACATACCTTTAAAGAGGTAATTGTTGTCCCTAAGTAGCCTGTGCGGACTGCACAGGCTAATCTGGGACTACAATCTAAGCACATGCATTAAGCCCTATTATTTCACAGCGTGGCTCATTGATGTTTTTAGCCAGTTTTTTCCTGCATAACAACAAAAACAAAAGGAAAATCATCTTGTTAAAAAGAATAAATTGTTTATTGTACTCATAATCATAATCTGTTAACTTTTACAATTCTTTCACAGAGGATTCACTGTTGATACAAGTTTTAACAAGCAAATTCTTTGAATTGATATCCCCCGCCAATATGCTTCTGGACACAAAAGTGTTATATTTGACACTCAAAAAAGCATTTTTCAAGATACAAAGGGCCATAGCTCCGTTATTAACAGATGGTGTACAATGCCATTTGGCGTGCATCATTCTCTTATCCATATATATACTCATACCAAGTTTCAATGATAAGCCATCATGTCATAAAAGTTGTAAGAAATATTACAAATTAATAAAATATGAAACAATTTAATGGCAACAACTCACTGCTGGTACATATTGACAGTTCTCTCCCTTGTTAGTGTAAGCTAAATTAATTAAAGGCCACAATATACTAAATGATTTCCCTATATAATTCAATGTAAAAGCGACAAATTAAAGAGAAAATAAATGCAACATTTAGAACATAGAGACCACCATAACCATACTTTTTTCTGAAAGTTCATTCTAAGCTGAATCGATTTAAGCAATAAAAAAGATATGTCATGTTAAAACCAAACATTAACTTTACTCAAATCAAACTCTACTTCTTTTGCACCTTAAATTTTCCGGTCATTTTCTAGTGCAATGTAACTGTTTTCAGGTCAAACTTGTACTTAAGTCTCTAACTTTATCATATGTCAGGGATTAAGCAGTGAGCACCTTTTCTTTCCCTTCCAATATATCCAAGAGATAAAGCCAGAACACCAGTCTAAAGTGTAAAACATGGCTTCGAGTAAAATATGATTTTTTTTAGAGAGTACAGCCCTACATGAAACTATTATTTAGTATAATGTAACCTATAAGACAACCTGAACTGTTTAAAAACGCAAAAAATATGCACTTCCTTATCATTTTTCATCTATCCTCAATGTGTATGCCAAACTTCAGATTGATCTTTTACGTAGAAATGTTTGAACAATGAAAATTATTATAATAATGCCTGATAAGACATATGGCTTCCATTGTCGGTGCTTAGATTTATAAAGGGCTTTCAAGAGCAAATAATATTAACTTATATAACAGAATACAGTAAATATACTGTAAACATCTTATATGCCATATCGTAGAAGAAATATAATATTATTAAAACGTGTTTAAGCTTCTTTCAGTGCGAATTTGTGAGTTTAGAGTTGCTCAATACGATATTCTGTACTTTTTATTATCCCCTGCCATAGGCGGAGGGATACTGTTTTGGCGTTGTCTGTCAGTCCTTCCGTCCATCTGTCTTTCCGTCCGTCCACCCGTCTTTTCGGAGCCATATCTTGTAAGTGCTTTGGCGGATTTCATTGAAACTTGGTATGAGTATGCATATGGATAAGAGAATGATGTACCCCAAATGGCATTGTACACCTTAAGTTAATAACAGAGTTATGGCCCTTTGTATCTTGAAAAATGCTTTTTGTGTGTCCGGAGCCATATTTTTGAAGTGCTTTGGCGGATTTTATTGAAACATGAAATGAGTATATATATGGATAAGAGGATGATGCACGCCAAATGGCATTGTACACCATCTGTTAATAACAGAGTAATGGCCCTTTGTATCTTGAAAAAATGTTGTTTTGAGTGTCAAATATAATACTTTTGTGTCCAATAGCATATTGGCGTGGGCTATCAATTCAACGAATTTGCTTGTTTAAATTATTTTCCCATAGAAATTTTCCCATTTAATTATTTTTCTTTACACTTTTCAATACTTGTTAACTCCATGAAACAAAATGCATTTATTACATGTTACTAGCAAGAACGCATAATATCCCGTGAAAAAAAGGTGGTTTTATGTAAATCGTGCTCCTTTGTGACTTGGCCTGTTTTGACAAAAAAAACAACACTGTGTACACAATGAAAACTTAACACCTCCTCACAAACAGACTCTATACGGCATTAGATGGAATAGATTCCAATCAAATAGGCTTAATTAAACATCTCACAGCTTTATAAAAACTCAAGGCTTGCATGGGGATGACAGAAATTATTGCAGTGTTGTATTTTTGAGGTGTCTGTATCGGTAAGTTGGAAAGCATCGAGCTGGAGAAGGGTTTGAGTTATTGATCATCAAGTAAAATAAGTTGTACTGAAAACACGATATACACAAGAATAGACGCCATTTTACCTTCTGTGAAATCATATCATTCTCGTCCACTTCACTTATTAATACACTGCAAAAACATAATTATTCACGGGACATTATTTTTTATTGATTTTAAGGGTTGAACGATCCACAAATTAAATACAAACACACTGGAAAATAACTGACACAAATTCCATATTTATTGTTTCCAAACTGAGAAAGTCACGCATTAACTACCACGTCCATGAAAGTCTTTTTTTAACCACAAAATAACATGCGGACAAATTTATATGATTTTAAAAAAAACAAACAATTTAAAAGGATATTTTACCTTATGTAAATTCATACTTTTCTCTTCCACCTCATCTTTATAAACAGGAAATACACAAGCAGGGCTTTTCCTTGAGTATTTATGGGTCTGTTAAACGAACCCATACCCATAGCGTGTTATATGCTGTTCCTTATGAAAATTATATCTCAATTATGTTTCAATCAGATCTAACAAAGTTTATAACTATTATTATAGGATTTTATTCCTATAATTTGAAGTATAATTAAAACTTATTAAATGTGTTTTCCCAAATCAATGGACTTTTAGCACGAAACAAATTCAAAATCCCAAAACTGCATTTTTTCCCAAAGTGGCCAAGAAAAGGCCTGACAAAGCGTCTCTTTTACCTTCTGCGTCATGCTTGTCCCCCACATCCTCAGCATCGTTGTCCCGACTGTCAGCAGCAACTGGAGCAGTAGAATAGCTCGATGTATTTCTTGTATGTATATTTAGGACTTACACACATTGATATAAATGCAATAAAAATCAATAAGACATGTTCAACATCATAAAATATGGCAAATTAATAAATCTAACATTAAGTGTTAACTTTCTGTAAACATTGCATAAAATATCAATATATACTCCTCCAAAGATAACTTAACAATGTCATATTTTATTAAAAGAGTATTAATCCATATACATTTCTTACATGGCATGGTGTTTATAGAAATGAAAGTCTAAAAATAGCCTCAGTTGCTATGTAGATGTGCATATATGTAGAAATATTAAATTTTCAGTTGAAATGCTTTGTTTTTTCATGCAAAGTTTACAAGAACTAAATTTTAGGACCATAATGACACAAACGTTATGACAACATAACATAATATGCATTATATCTTTTGTTCCAACAAAAACCCTCACATTGTATAATCAGATAACTATATGTGCACATAAATTATTTGTTTCTTTAACTACACACTTAATGTTGTATTGTAACATCACACACTTCTATGTTCGTATGCTAAACAATTAACACATTTTCATTGAAATACTAATCACTAATTACAACAACTAATACATACATGTACACACTATTCCACTCTGAACACCAGGATGTTGTCTTCCCACTGCTGTCCCACAATGATGGATGATGTGGTGCTGCTGTAGCAGACTGACCTTGGGTACAACACTCTATCCTTCTCAGTAGCCAGCGTAGCCAGCTTACTCTGCCCCTCCCAGCCCACCTGTAGTACAGTGTGGGACCTCCATCCACAGACCAGCACCTGGCCTGCAGGGGTCACATGTAGACCTTCTGGCCACACTAGTGCTGGGTCTGTGTATGTAGCCAGGAGTGTGCCATCCCTGGCCAGGGTGAGAAGCTTGTTCTGGTCAGGGCTGGTGATGTACAGCCTGTCTCCTGTGGGACTCACAGCACACTTCTCTACTGCAAAACAGAGTAACATCAAGATATTGAATTACTGTCAATGTTAAATAATCTTATTAAACATACTGCAGTGATATTGTATTACGCATATGTTGCTATAAAGGGGCCTTTACACATCTAAAATATATGCATACATTTCAATGATTCAATAGTTAAGCGTGACAATAAACTTCAGTAGCAGAGCTATTGTGTTAACGTTTGACATGTTGAAATGCGACTGGTGAGTAAGATATGAATTGAAGCAAAACAATTACACAGATGGAAAAATTACACATACTGAAACAATTGCACAGTTCTATCAACAGGTAAACATATTGTACATGTACGATCATTTTACAACCACAAAATTAAGACAGGGTCAGAAAGTGTCTCTCTCCCTGGAACACAGTTTCTATTTATAGACATGCCATGTAGTGACAGTCAAAATACTTCATTACTCATGTTTATAAATCAATATTTCTGAATCTTGTTTTGGCTACAATGTACTGTAGCATTCAAAGGGCACATTGGAGTTATATAACAAATATTTTATAATACATCAGCGGTTTTCTGCTATTACATCTGAATTTCATTTTATTATTATCTCACAAAGTATATAACTATAATTTATATGGTTGTTTTTTTCAAAATAACAAGATAAAGGCCTAATTGGTCAATATTTGTTGATTAAAAAAATAAATCCCAACTCGGTTATTTAGTCGATAAAAATTCCCAAATTTGTCATTGTATGGATTTAAAATAACACAATTTGACTAAACTCCTTTTCTCACAATGGCTAGAAAAATCCCTGTACATAATAGGTATGTTATCAAGATGAATTCACCATGATTCTTACCTGTGTCATAAGCATCTTCATAGAGTCTGCAGAGCTGTTTGCCACTCAGTGTGTACTTGAACAGAGCAGTACCAGAGCAGATATACAGTTCACCCTCGTGGTGGTCAATACCTATACATGTATGTTGTAACTCCAGCTTCCTACCAAGAGTGAGCTGACTCTGGGTGACTGTGATAAACTGGACATTATGTGTGTTGCTATAATCATCATTCACAGCCACTGCAACCTCACTGGGTGTGATCTGACACATGTCCCTTACATATACAGTCACATCACAGTGACTCACCACCTGGTACTGCTGGTTCAGCAGCTTGAACCTCTTATTCTCCCTGTCTGCAACCAGCACCTGCCCATCAGTCAGAACACATATGCCTGTGATAAAACATTCATGTGAATCACTTGGTATTCTCACATTGTGCTTAGTATTACTCTGGACATTAAACGCCTTGCCTGACTTTCCCAGCAGAGTCAGTGCCTGCTGTATTATATGCTTACATTTTATGCTGGCTATAAGGCAGAGCTCCTTATTATCTCCAATTTTCTTAACAATTTCATGGAATTGTGACAAGTCATTGTGAAGACTGGTGCATTTATAAATAGAACTTGTAACTGACCCTTTTATGCTTATAACTTCCTCTTTTATCTCGTTTAGTTCCTTTACAGTAATATTATCAAATTCATTCAAGATAGAAAGAACACTCCAACACATTTTTTCTTTTAATTTTTTTCCCGATATAAAACCCACAGAAATTTTACAATACTTATCTATATTAGTATTTAAATTGCCATGCAATTGTTCTATCATGACTGCCCCATGTTTCTTGTATGTTCTCTGCAATGACTGAACACTGGCCTCCTGATTTATCTGTAGGCTTTTGATTCCCCCCATGACAGTTTCCAGGCTCCACTGAAGTCCCTGTAGGTCTGTGGGCTGCGTGCTGGTCAGCTCCAAAATCGGGGTCACTTTACTGCACTTGCTGAAATAAACAATTAATACATGTACATACCAAGGAATAGTCAGTGATATTATGAAATGCTTCAAACAAGTATAAAGTGTCAAATAAAAACATATATGGACAATAAATTAACGCTTCTTGGGCTTAATATGGGGCTATATAGATTTGCACTTTTCCATCCATCTGCGTGACTTTACTGTTGTATATAACTCCACATGTATTCCTGCAACTTAACAAGTACAGTAACCAGGCATGTGAGCTAATGCGCACCTCTATATGTTGTTTCTGTTGTTTTCATCATAATTGTAATAATGTCTCATATTTATACAAAAATGACATTTTAAAATATGTGTAGAGTGTAAAATAAACAGTATTGTTACAAGAGGACTAACACTTTACATAAATATTTATCATTGTGTAATTCTACCCACATGCATAGTGTGATATGTCTTTTTTCAACATACTCAGAGTTATGGCCCCTGTTTAGCAAAGAAATCACATTTAAAATTGTGTTGTGAGTAACTTAAAGAGTACAGCTGATGGAGGGATGAGCTATTCTTAAAGCATTACCCACCATGTGAAATTATGCACTTTGATATTTTTTTAATTTTTTTTTTTTCATAAGAAGAATTATGTGACAATCCCTTTAACCAAACGATATTTGTTCAATTGAACCAAACCATAATTGATCAATTGTGAGAAGCGTTACTCAAATAGAGGTTACTTCGTCAGGTTAATGTGTGCAACTCAATATATTTGTTCATAATTGTTTGACATAAGTGCAGTTGTGGGACAATTGGATTGTACAGGTATCCATGTACTGAGAATACATTTCTAGTGGTTAATATTGTTTTTAGTTTTAGTGTCATTGTACACCTTGACCACACTATCCATAATAACATAACAGAAAAGACGCTTTTGTTAAATGTTTGAATGGTCAGGTTACCGTGTGCAACTCCATATGTTTGTTAAAAATGTTCCTTATTATTCTTGAATTATCATCCAGAAACCATTTTACTATTTCTAGTCACTGTGACCTAGACCTTATACCTAGTGACCTGAAAATCAATAGGGGTCATCTGCCAGTCATGATTGATGTACCTATGAAGTTTTATGATCCTGAGCGTAAGCTTTCTTGAGTAATCATAAGAAAAACCATTTTTCTAAGTTGAGTCACCGTGACCTTGACCTGAAAATCAAAAGGGGTCATCTGCTAGTCATGATCAATGTACCTATGAAGTTTCATGATCCTAGGCATAAGTGTTATTGAGTTATCATCCGGAAACCATTTTACTATTTCAAGTCACCGTGACCTTTGACCTTGTGACCTGAAAATCAATAGGGGTCATCTGCCAGTCATGATCAATGTACCTATGAAGTTTTATGATCCTAGGCCTAAGCGTTCTTGAGTTATCATTTGGAAACCATCTGGTGGATGGACGGACGGACCGACCTACCGACATGTGCAAATAAATATACCCCTTCTTCTTCGAAGCGGGGGGTATAAAAATGTGCATGGCTTTAAATCAAAGCATGCTCTAAGTATCATTTGGAAATGATTGGTCTACAAACCAAACAACAAACAGACCAAAGGAAAACTGCAAATTAAAATAACCCCAAATCTTAGAGGAGGTCCTCTATTTCTAAATAAAGTGTCAGTATTAACAATCTAGCCTATGTTGAGCAGCTTATGACATGCAACCGGGTCAACTATCTCCTAATAAGTTTATATAAAATTTAACCAATTGTGATTTTTTTGCTTTTGTTGTTGTCACTTGATCTTTTCGTGGACAAGAAAAGACGCCATTGTAAAAATGTGTTAAAGAAGGATCCAAGAGATTGGCCTATTGTATATTTATTTGTGATATTGACATTTCTTACAGTAGCAAGACTAATGATTTTTTTTTAAATTGGGTAATACACATGTATGAATAATATTTTGCAATTAACTTTATACTACACACAATAAAAACAAGTGTTCTGCGGTCGGAGACATATGCCCACTTATTGTGACAGTGCCCTTAACCTTTGACCTAGTGACCCTAATTTCGATAGGGGTCATCTACTGTCCAAGGCAAATGCACATGGGAAATATAAAGCCAATCGGTCGATTCGTTGAACAATTATTGATCCGAAACACTTTTCCCACTTATTGTGACCATGTCCTTTGACCTAGTGACCTAGTGACCCCAATTTTGAGAAGGGTCATCTACTGTCCAAGGCTAATGCACATGACAAGTATCAAGCCAATTGGTGAATCTGTTTACCAGTTTTTGATTAAAAACTATTTCACATTTAGTGCGTAACTAATTTCAATAGGGCTCATGTACTGTCCAAGGTCAATGTACATGAAAAGTATCAAGTAGGCTAGTGACCTTGACCATTGACCTAGTAACCTCAGTTTTGATAAGGGTCATCTTTTGTCCAAGGCAGATGCACATGTGAAGTATCAAGTTAATCAGTCAATTCGTTGACGAGATATTGATCAGAAACCACTTAATGTGATAGTGACCTTGACCTTTGAACCAGTGACCTCAATTTCTATAGGGGTCATTTACTGTTCAAGGCTAATGCAAATGTGAAGAATCGAGCGAATCGGTCGATTTGTTGAAGAGTTATTGATCGGAAACGTTTTTCACACTTAGTGTTATAGTAACCTAGACCTTTGACCTAGTGATCCCAATTTCAAAAGGGGACATGTACTGTCAAAGGCCAATGCAGAAGCGAAGTATCAAGCCAATCGATTAATTTGTTGATGAGTTATTGATTGGAAACCATTTTCACACTAAGTGTAACTGTCACCTTGACCTTTAACCTAGTGACCCCAATAGGGCTCATGAACTTTCCAAGGCCAATGCATATGTGAAGTATAAAGCCAATCAGTATAACAAGAGGCACATGAGGGCTTGAATTGCTCTACTGCTATAAACACTGTGCAAGTTTGGAAAGAATAAGATGGAAACTAAGTACTTAATCGGGCAAACAATGCTAATTTTCTCAAATTCAAGGAGAGATTATTGTGTACTTATTTTTCCGAGACTGCTCCTATTCAATATGGTTCAAGTCCTCATTGATATAAAGAAGCTGTGTAAATTAGGAAATAATTGGATGAAAACTTTAGAATTATTGGGTTAACAAGCAGGATTTCAAAATTTTCTTATATTCAAGGGGAAGTAATTCTGGACTTATTGCTTCGATATTGCTCTTTTTCAAAAAGAGTTTGAGTCCTCATTGATACAAAGACACTGTGCAAGTTTGCTAAGAATTGGATGAAAATTATGGACTTATCACATAAAACAAGAGGCCCATGAGGGCCTGAATCGCTCTACTACTAAAACACTGTGCAAGTTTGGAAAGAATAAGATGGAAACTGTGTACTTAATCACGCAAACAAGGAGAATTTTCTCAAAATCAAGAGGAGGTTATTGTGTACTTATTTATCCGATACTGCTCATATTCAATAGGGTTCAAGTCCTCATTGATATAAAGATACTGTGCAAATAATGAAATAATTGGATGAAAACTGTGAAATTAATTGCGTAAACAAGCAGAATTTCAACATTTTCTCATATTCAAGGAGAAGTCATTCTGGACTTATTGCTTTGATATTGCTCTTTTTACAAAAGGGTTTGAGTCCTCATTAATACAAAGACACTGTGCAAGTTTGTCAAGAATTGGATGAAAATTATGGACTGTATTACATAAAAAACTGAATTTTCTTTTTTTTCTCAAATTTAAGCGGAGATAATTCTGGACTCCAATAACTCCGATATTGCTCATTTTCAATCAATAGGGTTTAACTCATCATTCAGATAAAGACACTGTGCAAGTTGGGAAATAATTGGATGAAAACTGTGGACTGTATTGCGCAAACAAGCCTTTTTTCACAATTTTCTCAAACTCAAGGGGAGATAATTATGGACTTTTTACTTTGATATAACCCATTTTCAATAGGGTTTGAGTCCTCATAAATATAAAGACACTGAACAAGTTTGAAAAGGATGAAAACGATGAAAACCACTCCATGACATGAGCTCTTCAGGCCTTCGGCCAGTAGAGCTAATAATTGATAAGCTATTGATCAGTAACCATTTTGTATCATAGTGAACTTGACCTTTGACCCAGTGAACCCAATATTGTTAGGGGTCATCTAATGTCCAAGACCAATGCACATGTGAAGTATCAAGCCAATCAGTCAATTTGTTGACAAGCTATTGATCTGAAACGATTTTCACACTTAGTGTTAAAGTAACCTTGACCTTTGACATAGTGATTCCAATTTCAATAAGGGTCTTCTACTGTCAAACGCCAAGCACATGTGAAGTATCAAACCAATCGGTCAATTGATTGACAAGTTATTGATCGGAAACGAACTGGTCTACCGACATTCAGACTGGTCTACCGACAGACATCCAGTATAACAATATACACAATCAATAGGAGCCTTAAAGTAACCACCTGCTCTACTCTTTATAACAATCGATAGGGCCCTGAAATTAATCGCATGTACATGTACTAGTCTTTCTAACAATTCATAGGGTCCTTAAGGCAATCATCTGCTCTACTCTTTATAACAATCGATAGGGCCCTGAAATCAATCGCATGTACTAGTCTTTCTAACAATTCATAGGGTCCTTAAGGCAATCATCTGCTCTACACTTTATAACAATCGATAGGGCCCTTAAATCAATCACATGTACTAGTCTTTCTAACAATTCATAGGGCCCTTAAACCAATTACCTTCACTACTCTTTATAACAATCCATAGGACCCTTATGGCAATCATCTTCACTACTCTTTATAACAATCCACATGGTCCCTTAAACCAATCAACTGCATTACTCTTTATAACAATCCATAGGGTCCTTAAAGTAACAACCTGATCTACTCTTTATAACAATCGATAGGGCCCTTAAATCAATCACATGAACTAGTCTTTCTAACAATTCATAGGGTCCTTAAAGTAATCACCTGATCTACTCTTTATAACAATTGATCGGGCCTTTAAATCAATTGCATGTACCAGTCTTTCTAACAAATCATAGGGTCTTTAAGGCAATCATCTGCTCTACTCTTTATAAAATCGATAGGGCCCTTAAATCAATCACATTTACTAGTCTTTCTAACAATTCATAGGATCCTTAAGGCAATCATCTGCTCTACTCTTTATAACAATCGATAGGGCCCTTAAATCAATCGCATGTCTAGTCTTTCTAACAATTCATAGGGTCCTTAAGGCAATCATCTGCTCTACTCTTTATAACAATCGATAGGGCCCTTAATGCAATCGCATGTACTAGTCTTTCTAACAACTCATACGGTCCTTAAAGCAATCATCTGCTCTACTCTTTATATCGATAGGGCCCTTAAATCAATCGCATGTACGTGTCTTTCTAACAATTCATAGGGTCCTTAAGGCAAGCATCTGCTCTACTCCATATATTGATAGGGCCCTTAAATCAATTGCATGTACTAGTCTTTCTAACAATTCAAAGGGTCCTTAAGGCAATCATCTGCACTACTCTTTATAACAATACATAGGGCCCTTAAATCAATCGCATGTACAGTCTTTCTAACAATTCATAGGGTCCTTAAAGTAAACACCTGCTCTACTCTTTATAACAATCGATAGGGCCCTTAATGCAATCGCATGTACTAGTCTTTCTAACAATTCATAGGGTCATTAAGGCAAGCATCTGCTCTACTCCATATATTGATAGGGCCCTTAAATCAATTGCATGTACTAGTCCTTCTAACAATTCATAGGGTCATTAAGGCAAGCATCTGCTCTACTCTTTATAACAATACATAGGGCTCTTAAACAAATCACATGCATTACTCTGTATAACAACCCATAAGACTCTCAAACAAATCACCTGAACTACTCTATTTAATAATTCATAGGGCAATTATCACCTACACTACATCCATAGGGCTCTAAAACCAATCACCTGCACTACCATTTATGACAAAAAATAGGGCTCTTAAACCAATCAACTACATTTCTCTTTATAACAAGCCATAGGACCCTTAAACCAATCACCTGACCATGTTTCATGAAGAACAGACAGTAAATCTGTCTTCAAGAGTGTTAATAAGATTTTACTATAGCCATACATAGCCATATAATGAAAAATGATCCGCCCCGTGGTGGTCATGTTTTTCAACCAACTGGAACCATTTTCAAACTGGTCTAAGATACCATTGGGACAAATCTTCTCGCTAATAGTCATGATGATCGGACAATAAAGGTGGACTCTAGAGTGTTGACAAGGTTTTACTGTAGCCATAAAAGGCCATATGCCCTGCTTCCTGGGAACCATTTTTTTCAAACAACCGTAATCATTTTTTAAACTCATCCAAGATATCATTGGAAAAATCTTGTGACTAAGTTTCATGAAGATCGGACATTAAATCTGGCTTCAAGATTGTTAACAAGGTTTTACTAAAGCCATATTTAGCTATATAATACAAAATGTCCCGTCCCCTGGCTGCCATGTTTTGCAACCAACTTAAAAAATTTTTGGACTCGTTCAAAATAACATTTGGACACATTTTTTGTTTTCATGATTGACAGGCATTACATGTGATCTCTAGAGAGTAAACAAGGTTTTACAATAGCCATATAAGGAAAAATGCTCCGCCCTCTTGGGGCCATGTTTTATAACCAATCGGAATCATTTTCAAACTCTTCCAAGATATCATTGGTACTATTCTTCTGACTAATTTACATGAATTTGGACAATAAAAGTGGCCTCTTGGGTTTAGAGTAGAGTGTTAACAAGGTTTTACTATAGCCATATATGGCCATATTATTAAAAATGCCCCGCGTCCTGGTCGCCATATTTTAAAGGGGCCTTTTCACGCTTTGGTTAATTTACAAAAATAGAAAAAAATTGTTTCAAATTCGCAAATTTTCCTTGAAGTTATGATATTTGAGAGGAAACAGTAATACATAACATTAACCATGCTCTAAAATGGACCCCCATCCAAGCACTTGTGTGATGGAGGAGGGAAATAAGGCTGGAGGCCGAAAATATACAAGCATATCACTCCAGTGACCAGTCTATTTCCCTACTTAAAAGTACAAAATGAAATTTTGTGACGAATATACACGTGCCCACAGCTTTATAAAAACTGCACCTTGCACAAGGAAACTCATAGGTTTTAAAGTCAGATTTTATATTGTCGTAAACTACTCACATATTCAATATGCTTCTTAATCTACAAAGGGTGGGCACATGAGAACATAATTCTTCCATTCAAGGGTGGATGCTTGTATATTTTCGGCCTCCGGCTTTATTTCCAATAATGCCCCCCATCCATCACACAAGTGCTTAGATAGGGGGTCCATTATTTTCATAGGCCTCCAACCTTCAATATACAAGCATACATGTATTTAAAGACGACAACATTATTAAAATAGAACAGACAAGTACTCAGTTTTATCAAATGTATGCGTCATAATGCATAATTTAATGAATGTATACATAATTATGTAAACATATGTACCGTATGCAAGTATTACCACGTATATATCAATATTACATTCATATTATCTATAATAATATAGCATATAAGGTTTGATATAAAAACGCAGTTTCAATCCTTATAACAAACAACAATAATAAAACAAACCTGGCCATAAATAATGTAAGTACATTGCATCCATTTAGAAAGTTCTGGAGCAATATAAATACCAGTTATAAATTAAGTATCTGAAAATAATAAGATATTACTTAGGTATCCAACCAGAACAGGAAATGAATGCCTGCAAGACAATACAGCTTCACTAAATAATGTACTATTTTGTTGATTAATGTCATCACCCATATCTGGTAAATAGAACTTCTTAGCAGTAGACCAATCTGCAGTTATCAAAATCTCATTAGTTTTACATCCAACCATGGCAGCTGCCGAAACTGATGCCTAAATGTGTTAAAATTAATACCTGCCATAAATAAAACCTGTTTAAGCCATCTTTCTAATGTATTAGAAGAAACTGTCTGATAAGTAAAATACAAAATGAAAAATTGAACATCTTTTCAAAGATACTTGGTCATTGACAAGTAAGTTTTCAATGTCGGAGCTGGACATAATTTTGGCTCTTCATAATCTTTTAACTTGAGAAACTTATTTTTCCTTGGTTTATAAAAGGGACCTATACAAACAAACGGATTCACTACTCAATGAACCAAAGATTAACGCGTTGTTACGCAAACGGAAACGAGACTTGCGACCCAACGAGACTTCGCGCCATGATGCAAATTTTCACAGCCGCCATTTTGACAGAGAGACCGTGACAAAGCGATCTAGTCAGATTAAGATTACAAATTAACCAAGCGTTGCCAACAAAGAAGTATTCATTGCAAAGGTTTGTTGAATTTGAGACATCTTATTGTTTTTTTGGTTTTCGACTATGCTTTGTATTTACTAATAAAAACAACAGTGGGTAGTTTCACCAAATCATGCGTATCATTGTTTACACTTCCATAATCCGATAAACATTATGTTGTGGCTTTTTTCAAAAGGCTTGGTCAAATAAAACTCTATACTATTCATGTTGGTATTCTTACAAACGTTACATTTCAATGCATTGTGTAGTGAAAACTTAATTTACATTATTTGCAAATTTATTATGTTAGAATAACTCAAAGATAATAGAATTTTAGTCATTTTTTTATTTTGTAATCACTATCAGTGTTATCAACATATGTCGCAGCTTTTTTCAAAAGCCTCAGTCAATACTATCTCTATATCAGGGATCATATTTTCCCGCAACATCAATCGGTCTGGATTTAAATGGGGAAAAAGTGTCCGAAAATGTATATCCGAAATCATGACAAATTACGTTAAAATATAAACCATTGATTTTGCCATTCATGAAGGTGGTATAATAAATGTACAAATTTAATTCCCTTTGGCATTTTTTTAACGGAACATACAAGTTTTCTCATTTGGTTCTATCATTTGCTATTTCATTGTTGTTTCGTGTGCTGTTTAATCTGACTTTTCATCGCTGTCAATATTATTAATCTGTCATTCTGTGTGATTTGAAATCACGCGTCTAAACTTCCAGTCGTGGTTATTCAACAACAAACAATAAAGTACACGAATTATTTTGATTCTAACACATTTTTTACTAAAGATTTATACAATGTATATTATTTTTCTTGTGTACTATTTTATGTGAATGTCCGTCCATAAAATAACTTTCGGCTGTTCTGTTGATCAGATCCGCGACTTTCATTCATTTATTGCCGGATTATTACGCTGGTGGAAAATGTATCGGCATGTTTTGTTTAGTTACAGAGCGTGCTTTCAGGTCCGCCCATCTTTATTGCAGAATATCCGATTTCTTCTTTGTTTATATGAAAGTTTACTGTTTCATGCATGAAATGCACAATGTCCACGTGGATAACATCGAGGTTTTCATCTTCCAAGTAACTGTCAACGATTTTATCGTGGACGAGTACACATTACGGACCGATTAATTAGTGTTCTTGGTAGAAGCCATTGAAATTATCGATTGATATTGACACGGGGTTATTCACGCATGACTAATACACAACCGCGGAAATCTTCACTACTTGGGGTCATAGTCCGCCTTATCATACCTAATCGAGATAAGAATGTAAATAGGAAGTGTTAGCATGTGCACTGTGTAATCCATTTCATGACATTTGAATTTTAGCAAACAGAATCGGACCGACTGTTTGGGATTTTCAATCGGTCTTTCATGACTCCAATCGGTCTAAGACTGACAAAACCGAAAAAAAATATGATCCCTGCTCTATATTAATCGTGTAGGTATCTTTCCAAAGTTACATTTCAATGCATTGTGTGTTGCAATTTTTATTTGTTTTATTTGCAAATTCATGATTTTGAATGAGCACAAACACTGGGGGCTGACGAGGTCAAAGCGTAGTCCGTTTCGCTACGACATCGGGTATATGTTTTACTACGAAAACATGGTGTAAATACACTACTTAATCAGGCGAGTTCCATATTTTCTGGTGTTTATGGATTAGAGAACGGAACATCCAGTAATGGTAGGTACTTATTTTCAATAACAAACTAATAACAAATGCGCGTAGTTGCAACCTTTAAGTTTATTTTGAGCTAAAATCGAAATATTTTGATTTGAAGCAATGCATTAGGTGGTTATTCTGTTAAAATAGCCTATTACGGTAACTTAAATTAAATAAAACTACATTTTACTTCGATTCAGTGTACATTACACGTTTTAAAGTACAAAACAGGTTACGAACATATATTTTAATTATGCAAATTCTTTGTTTCGAAGGAAATTACAAGTCGTTTTATGTAAAGGTTTCGCACAGAGTATGTATTCGTTGCGCAACGAAGTACAAATATAATGTATAGGTTGCTCAACGAAGTTTCTGTATCCATTTCTGGACATATCACATGCAGTTTTCAGTTACTGCAGACTGCCATTTCCCAGTGCAAAAGATGCCGTGCTTCACTGTGCGCATGAACATCCAAACGAAAAGGTTGAACCCGGTGAAAGCCTGCAGAGTCCCGGCAGAGCCCCGGTATATCGTCACTACGCCGGCATTCACCGGGGTTATACCGGCATCAGACCCCAGCAGAGCTGCAGCAACGCCCCGGTTTAACCTGGGACAACCGGGGCTCCACCGGGAAAGTATTCAAATGTTTAATACCTCCGGGATGAACCAGGAGTTACCGGGAAGGACCGGCAATAACCGGCTTGGCACTGGAAACAACCGGGACTGCATCGGGAACAACCGGGACGGTACCGTCAGAGCACCAGTTTACTTATGTAACGTAGCTATTAAGGGACTCTGCCGGCATTCACCGGGGCGTTGCCGTAGCTCTGCCGGGGTGGTTTTGGGCCCCGGTGGAGCTAAGGTGCCGTCCCGGTTGTTCCCGGTACAGTCCCGGTTGTTCCAGGTGCCACGCAGGTCGTTGCCGGTCCTACCCGGTGACTCCCGGTTCATCCCAGAGGTATTAAACATTTTAATACTTTCCCGGTGGAGCACCGGTTGTCCCCGGTCGTCCACGGTTTATCCCGGTGGAGCACCGGTTCATCCCTGTAGGGCCCCGGTTCATCCCGGTAGATGCATGATCACGCACTGGGGCTCCGCCGGCATCATAGTGAGACTGGGCATTAACCGCATTGTAACACGAAGTAAATTTACCGGCCGTCATGTACGCAGTTAACAATAACCTGTGACAGAAACCCACTGCCACAACTTTACAACAATATATTGATTATGCAATTGCGGATTTGTGCCATTGGGGTCCTACTTTCCACACCTTACGGCTGTTACAGGTGTGGATTTTACAGGTACAATCATGTATAGGAACATGAAATTCACCTCAAAATTAGTTGACGATTACCGATTTTCAAGAAAATCGCTTCGATATATACAATGTAAAAATCAAAATCCGTATTAGATAAATAATGATCGAAGTTGGAACATGGGATTTACTTTGACATAAGCAGAGTTTCGAGATAAGCGAGTTGGGAATAACGAGAATCAAATGTCATTTGATAAAGAGTACCGTATGCTGAAAACCTATCGTCGGTCTCTATCAAAATGAACGTATAAGGGATTGTCAAAAGGTGAAGATGCGTCATTTTTATTGAGACCGACGACATTAGGTTCTCGACTCTCAACTGTCATCTTATATATGGATTTTCGATTTTAATTGTTTCCTTTGGCCTAGTCGTGAATGTAATTATATCATAATAATGTGCATTACCATGTCGACTGTGCGCTTCGGATCATGTTGTGCCGTTGTTACTACCTCTGTCTCAAAGGAAACATCCAGCCACTCCATGACTCTGTATTAATTTTTTTTCTTCTTTATTTTGCCTTTGAGAGATAACCAATACGTCTTCTGTGAGAAACGCATGCACGCTAAAGCGTTGTCGTAGCGAGGCATATACGTATGCTGTCAGAGACATGATCATGCCTTATAATAATATGTAGCCTTTATTTCTGATAACTGGGTCACCCTACACATTTCTAAACACCCCAGTGGCTTAACAATACATAGATCAATATGGAAATTGTACAATTGTGTCAATTAAACACAGTTGTAAACCTTAATTGCATTTTTTCGGCGTAAGCTGTATTAAGCCAGCTTTTCACCTCTCCTGACCTTTGTAAGTGTCCAATAAAATTCAAATAAAATTTCCTGCTGCTAGGTACGAATGAATACACTTCATTTATTCCATTGGCTGATTTGAGTATTCCACCAGAACATTGGAAACATATCCGCGTCTTTGTAACACTGTTTAACTGCATGAAACAATTTTATTTCTAATGAAAAGGCTTAATAGATAGAACAGTTTTACACTCAATTCTCGACATCAATACAGTTTGTGCGTACACCTTTTATTTTCAGAGAATTACCAGCGCAACGTGTTTATATTTAAAGGCTATGTTCTCATATTTAGTACTTACTTCCATATTCTTGTCAACATGTTAACATGTAAAAGTATAAAGAGCAGTGGAAGCGAGGCCTCACTTTAATACATTGCATTTCAACCCGGGTCAATTCACGGCCAGTGTATGGATGTCAGAGTTTATATACAGGTCATCAACGGAGTTCGCGGCCAGTATAATAATAGTTATATAATAAATACGCTATCCGTGAACTAGGTGACCTGGAATTTTCTTTAGACCAGAAATATGTAGATTCTTAATGGGTTTTCAACAATACAATGATAAATATTATTTTTGATTAATTTAACAATAATTATTCCACCATATTGACCAATGTATTAAGCATGAGCGCGATGATTATCGATACTGTTAATAATCGAATCAAATAGCAATTCCCGACAAACCACTAAAATAGGTTTGTTCGAAGAACGCGCCTATAAATACGGATACTTCTCGTGTGGCCGGTTGACTCGTATGTTTTAATTTCACTTCCATTCTTCTTTTGGTTTTCTGTTTTGTATCTATAGGTTTATGACCAGCAATATGTAATAATGTCAAATAAGCCGCGAAAACTCCGCGTAACATCCCATACTGCGTGTGATGCAGCTAAGAACTGCACAGAAAAAAAGACATTCGCTATCCTTGATCTCATTCATTGAACTATCAACGCCGTATATCTTTTTTAAAGATATTTCTTGTTTAAAGTGAAACTTGACTTCGGTTTGATAAATCAGCGGTCTATTTCATGTTTAACCGCATAAACCAGACACATCTTGGATTATAATTTGATGTAACAGACCTATGAAATGACATTGTGCTTAAATTCAGAGTTTTGTTATTACAAAATCATAATCTTACATGTTTTAAACACAATTTTCGACTTATCCGTTCTCGATGTCATGTGTATTTAAACAATGTTTTCGTAGTAAAACATATACTCGACGTCGTAGCGAAACGGACTACGCTTTGACCTCGTCAGCCCCCAGTGACAAAGACAATACAATTTTAGTGATTTTTTTTTTACCACTATCAGTTTGATCAACATATGTCGTGGCTCTTTTCGAAAGGCTCAGTCAATACTAGACCTATTAAGATCATGTTTGTATCTTTACAAACGTTACATTTCAATGCATTGTGTGGTGCAAATTTAATTTGCATTATTTGCAAAATCATAATTTTGTATTAGCTCAAAGATTATACAAATCAAGTTATTTTTTTTATTTTGTAATCACTATCAATTTAATAAATATGTCACAGCATTTTTCGATCGGCTCAGTCAATACTAGCCCTATAATAATCATGATGGTATCTTTACAAACGTTGCATTTCAATCTATTGTGTGGCGCAAATTTCATTTGCATTATTTGCAAAATCATAATCTTGTATAAGCTAAAAAAATATTACAATGTTAGTCATTTTTTTATATTATAACCACTATTAATGATCAACATTATGTCACAGCATTTTTGGAAAGGCTCAGTCAATACTAGCCCTTTATTAATCATGTTGGTTTAAATTCATATTGTTTTATATTTTCAGTGCGCTGAAAAGAAGCAAAAGACGGTCTCTTGCTCTTTAGACGGAAAGTTTCACCCCACAAAGGAAAATGTAATGACGCCAGCGAAACTTGCGCGTACAAACCCAGGTCATTTCAATATTAAGAACTTTTAATGGTTGAAAAACATTGTGGACTTTAAATAGTGCTGACATACATGGGTGTTCACAGCTATGCCAAGGATACTGATACTGTCTGATTCAACACAGAAATTGGATTCCTTTCTTTTCCTGAGACATACCTTGACCATCCCAGCACTAAGATGATATTACTATATTCATGTCTACTAGATAAAGCAGTGGAGACAACAAACTTCACAAACCTTCAGACTTGCCGAAGACAAAAGAAAATTCAGTATGAATTAGTTTTAAATATTCAATTGATCAAATTAAACTGTTGCATTTTTTCATAAATGAACACATCCAGCAGTGAATATCTCTGCTTAACTCAAAAGTGACTGTTAGATCTTTGATCATGTTAATCAAAAATGTGTTCCCAAAACTCATTATAAATATAAATTTTTCAAACTTGTTTAAACAAGATAATTTGGTATTTAATTTTAGTAAGCTCTTTGTATTGCTGTAAGCTTTGAATAAATCTTCTGCATTACCTTGCAGGAGGAATTTCAATCTTTTGTTGTTGAAATAATAAATAGAAAATTGTTAGTTTTATTATCAAATTTATGTTGTTCTATTTCACATTGCAAATGGTTACTTGTGCAAAATCTTTTACAAACATGTGATTTTTTTGCATGCTATTGAGTTTTTAAAATATTTTCTTTAACCTAATGCTCATTACACTTAGTAACATGAAGTTATTGTTACAAATACTCTTAAAATTAAATAATACCAAGATTACCTATCATGCATGAACTAATGTGTCTGTTTCAGTGATTTACTGATTTATACAGAGAAATAAAACATAAAAAACTTTTATGAATTGCCTTGCCTTCAAATTCAATTGGTCTTTCCATTCAAAATTGAAAAACTTTGAATATTCTAATACTTAATGGGAATTGACCAATAAGCAGACTGTAAATCCAGTATAATAAACCAGTCATTTGGGTTGTATTAATTCAAGAACAAAATTCAAGTTTTCTTGTTTAAATTTCTTATATCATACAAACTCATTTATAATTGTTTTAGATTTATGACTGGCCTAAACTTGCCATTTGGTTTTGAAACCAAAAAAAAAATTTGAAATGAATTCTTCATCCTCATATTGTGAACATTCAATCGCATGTCCATGTAACATTAATTTCTTGATCAACAAGACTTAAACAAATTTTGCCAGGTAATTTTGATTGTACTGGATTTGTTTCAAAATTAATATGATACCGTTGAACTGTTTGTAACATCCTAACTTTTGCGATATTGACGATATAGCAACTTGATATTTTGGCATGCATGTATATCTCGAGAAGCTGCACATTTTGAGTGGTGAAAGGTCAATGTCATCTTTCAATGTCAAAGGTCAAATATATGGCCTCAAAGCAGCGCAGAAGAGGACGCAGCATTTTTAACAAAAAATGAAGTTTTTAATATTTTAACCAGTGTTTGTGTTGATATTAACAGTATTGCTATATTTTATCAAAATGAACTTTCTCATGACTATTCCTTATGTGTTTTGTGAATTAATAATGAATAAATGCTAAAGAAATCTTGCTTTGTATTCGAATTAGTGAAAAATCTTGTGGCTGCAATATTACATACTGTGTTGAAAACGGCATTAAACCCCAATAACAACAAATCTTGTACAGAGTAAAGAATATTACAGATTGTTAAATAAAAACAGATCTTTAAAAAGTAATTTTATTTCAAAAGAACAACTTCTATGATCATTATCGGAAGAATATGAAAATATCTACTTAAATATGGACCATATGATAATAGTTTCTTGACCACTAAATTTATTAAATAAAATATAAACAAGGGCTGTTTGGCAGCCATTGTGTGAATACGTTTTTTGTCACTGTGACCTTGACCTTTGACCTAGTAACCTGAAAATCAATAGGGGTCATCTTCGAGTCACGATCAATGTACCTATGAAGTGTCATGATCCTAGGCAAAAACGTTGTTGAGTTATCATCCAAAAATCATTTTACTATTTCGGGTCACCGTGATCTTGACCTTTGACCTTGTGACCTCAAAATCAATAGGAGTCATCTAGCTGCGAGTCATGATCAATCTACCTATGAAGTTTCATGATCCTAGGCTTATGCGTTCTTGAGTTATCATCCGAAAACAATTTTACAATTTCGGGTCACCGTGACCTTGACCTTTGACCTAGTGACCTCAAAATCAATAGGGGTCATCTGCGAGTCATGATCAATCTACCCATGAAGTTTCATGATCCTAGGTGTATGCGTTCTTGAGTTATCATCCGGAAACCATTTTACTATTTCGGGTCACCTTGACCTTTGATCTAGTGACCTCAAAATAAATAGGGGTCATCTGCGAGTCATGATCAATGTACCTATGAAGTTTCATGATCCTAGGCCCAAGCGTTCTTGAGTTATCATCTGACAACCACCTGGTGGACGGACCGACAGACCGACCGACCGACAGACAGGCCGACCGACCGACAGACCGACATGAGCGAAGCAATATACCCCCTCTTCTTCGAAGGGGGGCATAAAAATACAATCACAATGTTTTATAACATTATCAAAATTCAATTGAATAGAAAATAAAATGATTAGTATTCACCATTATTAAGAAGTTTCTTGAGAAAATGTAACAATAGAAACAAAGCAATATACCCCCTCTTCTTCGAATGGGGTCATAATAACCACAACATAATGAGTGCAGATTTGTATAGGTAAGAAAAGAATAAGGACATTATAGGTACGGTATGGGAGACAACCCCACTGCCTGTTTTAGCAGACGACACCTGCCATTCTCCTAGCAGAGTTGTCGTTCGTGCCTGCCTCAACATACATGTGAATGTGATGAACAGCTGTGTCTTGGTACAACGAGATTAGCCAGTCTAGTATTTATCATTGAAATCTGTACATATTGGCTGCTTTCAGGGAAAACGGGGCTTAATGCATTTCAAATAAGATTAGCCTGTGCTAATGCGCACAAGCTAATCAAAGACGACATTTTACAACAGCGAACACGTACAGTGCTTTCAGCGCTTTGATTTTTAGAGTAAACATACCATGGTTTGTGTGCTGTTTTCTGCAGTAATTACAGAACACATATTTCATATCAAGGTTCCCGTCCTTCGCTTATGATCTATTAGTTTGACACTAACATCGTATCAAACTTCAGATTTTGACTTAGATTTTTTAGAAAAGTGAACAAATTCTTCACGGATCGACATCTTAAATTAATTACCTATACACATCCGTATTATGATTGCTGATTGGTTTAAAAGGTTTGTTTTATCCAATAAAAAGCTTGTTTCAGTTGAGCAGTAGACAGAAATGGCCTAGTAAAAAATTATCGAATGATCAGTACTGTTCGTCGACTCGAATTTTTTATCGTCATCGTCACTGCAGCAGCAATTCGTCGACGACGCATTGACGATCTGATTAATTAACTCACCACTAATTATTAGGCTTTGTAACCTTGGAGGCTAACTTTTGGGGGGCCCTAGAAGGGGAACGATTGTCCGGACATCGTCCTTATCTCTTTTATATTTGCTTGACATCGTCAAGCAATTTGGCAATGAAAATGGCACGTGGTTATACGCAACAAACTATTAGAAATGTATGGAAACAAGTAGCCTATGCACGTGCTGTAGTTTATCAAAATGAAATAATAAAATATTTTTCAATAGCTTTCTGTTAGAGATAGAGAGAGATTGAGAGAGAGAGAGAGAGACACACACAAAGAGACAGAGAGACAGAGAGAGAGAGGCAATATTTTTTACCTCAGAGGCAAGATCTGAACAATCTTACTACAGGACCACCAAACAATGTTAAACACTGAAATCAAACCCATGACTGTTATGGATTCAGAGAAGATTTCAATAGTCATTTACTAAATCTATAAATATACATACTTTGACCCTTAGGGCATAATTTCAACAAACTTGGTAGAAGATCAAGTCTAGTTCAGCTTACTATCCAAAGCAACAGAAATACGGTAAGAAAATCAATATGGTTTGCATAGATTTCCTTGTGCAGCATGAGGAAACAACATCTGCATATGGTACAGAAGTGTCAGAGCATCATGAATAAATTATGTGCGACCTTGTTGCAAACGATCTAAAATGGCAATTTGGAACATTTTAAATTAATTTCATAAACCATTTCCAAAAATTAGAACGAAAGTGTGGTCTTAAAATTACATAGTATTTCATACTTTTAACAAAAAAATCGGGGAAAATGTGTTTGTTAAAATACTATAAATCAAAATTGACAACTTAACTTATTTCTCATTTAAATTGTGACAAAGTTCATTGATATTTACACTCTTATATGTGCCAAAGTATTTCAGCAATACCTGTGATTTTTGAAGGCACACTTTGTGCAGCACAGCTGTCGGTGGTCATCACATAACATTTCAATTGTGTTGTCCTTGTGCGCTTCACACTTTAATAGAAATTGCTCCAACTTTTTCGAAAGTGGCCATTTTTTCATGTCATTCCTTCCATAAGTTGAATGTTTTGGGGACCACTTATCATGCAACTGAATACATTTCCCACAATAAAGTTTCAAACATGTTTTGCAGTAAAAATCTGCATTTGCTTGCTTTTCGCATGACGAACAAATAAAATCCTTAACTTCATCAGAGCCTATGGCAAGAGAAGCGATATTAATTGCTGCCATTTTAATAAATGTCTTAGCAAACAAAACGTAACAATTTGTTTTTAGGCAAATTCTTAATGTTAAAGTATATCTGTAAATTGAAATAAATAGTCCAGAAAATACAAAATTTAACTGTTTGTGTATTAAAACAGTCAAGCAATCACGAATTCTGTCCTGATTAGAAATCAAGATGAACCTCAATTGTTTGAACTGAACATAAACCAACTTAACTGTCAAATGACGTTCAATGGTCTCATAGCAGTGAACACTGTTACTTTAATTGGACTCTTGGGTCACGTGAATATTGAATATACAGTTAAACCTAGATATTAAAACCACTGTTGGGACTTTTTAAAAGTGGTCTAAACAGCAAGGTAGTCTTAATTGCTGAGTTTCCTTGATGGACCGATACTACACATGGTTCAATATTCAATGAATGTTAATCTGTTTGCATGAACTTTAGCATAGCTTAAACAGGACAGTTTCTCATAAAGAACAATTTCTAAAGTGAGCGTACATTTTTCAATGGTTAATGCTGATACAAAGAGTCACTGATTCAGCCGACACAACAATACATAAGTAGAAAATAATGAAACAAAATTGGAACATCTTTTATGAACAAGTTTTGTTGTCACAATATTGTTAATAGGTTATCAGCTGTATACAAATTTTATAAAACAGATTAATGTTCAACTATAAAAAAAAGCAAACAGAGCCGATTAAAAAATGTTTTGGAGGAACTGAACAAAATAAAAATTGACACACCTCCTTCTTTCCAATACCCAATAAACGGCCCACTGCCCATGGCATTTCCCAATTACTCGTGTTGATTTAATCAATCTTTTCTTTTAAAAACAACTCTTTAAGTGTTTGCTTAACCGATTTGAATAACAGTATGGCATACACGCCATTTTTATATCAATCATCAACAAAACAATCTTACACAATAATCATAACTGTTAACTATTGGCCGTCTTTAATCTTTAAAGTGTGTACCAAACAATAACCAATTGACACATACATTGTTCGATCATATTAATAAATTTTCAATCAAGAATTAAGGAATCACAACAAAAACAAGGGCCGAAAAATCTAACAACTCACAGTAAATGCAATACTGTTGTTGTTAATTAGGTCACAATGACGTCGTATACAATTCCTATTAAACCACAACCCCAAATTTAGTAAGGTGTGAAAGTAACTAGTTGCTTGGTAGGTGTCAATTAAGATAAAACATTTTGATTGGTACTTATTAAAGTGGTCATAAAAGATGTTAGCGGGTTGGTTGAATAAGTGAGTGTATCGACCATTTAAATATAGAAGGAACAATATGGGGTTTAAAATGGTTGTCAACATAGCCAGTTGATGGTTATGATGGGTGGTCCTTTAGAGAGTTTGTACTGTATTATCTGTCAAACTGTGGCAAGGAAGATACAAAGTTGACATTTAGATAATGTTAAACAGATTGATGAGCAAGACCAAATGGAGTGAGTTTTAGTGTATATTGATACATGGACTGAAATTTATGTTTGAGTGACAGAGACTAAATGTTTTACACAGATTAAAAGAAATGTTGCTTAAGCAAAGAACTGTTTTTAAATGTTATGTTTAGTAATTTAAATACAAAGTGTAATCTTACCTATGAAAACCTTATGCCAATTGGAACAAATGTACCCAATATAGGACATCGTTCAAGTTTAAACACATATGAACTGAACAATATTAAGATTTTATTTTCTTTGTTTTCATTTTGTGTATATTAAGATAAATGATAAAGATGTTAAGAGATTATGTTATAGACACATTAAATGACACCACATCTGTGTGATGCAATATTTAATACATTTGAATGAGCCTGTCTAGCTAATGTATTAAAAACACACTAGTTTTCTTTTTTTAAGCAGGGTGCATGTAAGCCTGAATAGTATTCAAAAGGTCTTCTAAATATGCTGCTTACAATAATTCAGACAATGTATATCAATTTAAAGAAGACAAAGACTGATCATAATTATTTGGCTAGCAGAAATGTCATTTTTTCCAAGAGATTGGCTAAAGTTACAACTTGTCATTTTCTTACCATTACCACTTTCACCTTTTATCTAATTATTTAATGATTCTAGAAGTAACAAGAGATGTGTTTGTCAGAAACACAATGTCCCCTAATGTGCCACTTTTTTATCTTTGACCTTGAAAGATGACCTTGACATTGACCTTTCACCACTAAAAATGTGCAGCTCCATGAGATACACATGAATGCCAAATATCAAGTTGCTATGTTCAATATTTCAAAAGTTATTGCAAAACTTTAATGTGAGTTTAAAATTTGTGTTTTTTTACCTTTGACCTTGAAGGATGACCTTGACTTTTCACCACTCAAAATGTGCAGCTCCATGAGATACACATGCATACCAAATATCAAGTTGCTATGTTCAATATTTCAAAAGTTATTGCAAAACTTTAATGTAAGGTTAAAGTTTTGATGACAGAATGACGTAATGACGGTATGACAGACAGACAGGCCAAACACAATATACCCCCCGATCTTTCGATCCAGGGGCATAAAAACACCATCTACCGTAAATTTGCGAATATAATACGCCCTCGTGTTTAATACGCACCCCCAACTTTGGTCCAATTTTTTTGGTAAAAATTCAAAATCCGAGTAAAATACGCACTAAAAAATTCAGTGTCCGAAATCGGCCATGACACTGTCATTTCCGAAAAAAATGTATTCACACTTGTTAAAATAAAATTTCAGATTGAAGATTCCTGTTTAAAGTGATCGCTGTCATTTGTTCTCCCACATGTTAAATGTCTTTATATATTTTCTCCATTAAGTTTATTTGAACGTATTATTTTAAACAATAACGACATTTAGAGCAATACCGGTAATTATTGACCATATCGGCAAGCTATTGCATTCCCAGTACACATTACGTTCGACAGTGTTTACACCCACTCTAATTTTCGCGCGCTTTTAGACAAAGACTTGACAGGAAAATACATGAGAAATAGATTTGCTAGCGTAAGCGTCGGGTAAGCAACAAAATGGGGAAAATATATTTTTGTGTTGTGAAAATAGCAAACCAATTTGGCGTTATCACACATCTGTTTCACAGTGCTACCCCGGTATATTGATCGCGATGTGTTATCGGGCCGTTGTCATGACAGTTGCATAATAAATATCTGTCTATTGTTTATATTACCGTTGATTGTTTTATTAACGCAAACATATGGTTAATTTGATACCAATGTGACAATTTTGAGACAATTCTTTCTAAGACAAATGGTTGCCCTGAAAAGGGCTGTTTTTTGTTTCTCGTTAGTGACGAGTTGATCACAGGTCACTTTCGTCGAACCCCTCGAAATCGCTCTCTTCATCGTCGCTTTGGAAAAAGCGAGCAATTTCTTCTGAAGACATGCCTTGCGGATCAACATCCGTGTAGACTGTCTCCTCTCCGGTTGGATCTGTCTCATCGTCTTCGCTCTCATCGTCTTTGTCTGCGGCGAGGTCAGGAACTGGGGATCGGCTTTTAATTAGGTCCTTGAATAGTATGTCATCTTCTGTGCCGTCAAGATGGTTGCTGATGCAGCACTTCTTGAATGCACGCTGGATGATTGCAGGATCTAGTTGCTGCCAGCAGTCGACTATCCACTGGCAGATCTCCTCAAGTTCCGGCTTTCTTCGTCGCCCCCCGGCAGTAAATGACTGTGGACCGCTGCAGTACCATTCGTTCCACTTCATCTGTAGCATTTGCTTCATTGGCTTGTTGATGCTGACGTCTAGTGGCTGCAGCATGCAAGTCATCCCACCGGGTATAACCGCCAGATTTGTCTTGTAGTCGGTTAACATTGACTTAACGTCATCGGACGTATGTGCCCTGAAGGCGTCGAGGACAAGTAAAGAACGCCGGGAGACACCACCTGGACGACGGCCCCACACGGTCTTGATCCAGTCGCGGACAAGGTTCGTGTCCATCCAGCCTTTCTCTTGTACCCGCACTTCTACTCCCTTCGGCCACTTGACGCCTTTGGGCATGGTCTTACGCTTGAAGACGACGTAAGGCGGTAACTTGCCCCCGTCAGCTGTGCAGGCCAGCATAACGGTGAAGCGGTTTTTTTTCGTTTCCCGTTGTAATTATGGAAACCGACTTCTGCCCTTTCGAGGATATGGACGTGTTCGTAGGCAAATCGAACGTCAGTGGCGTTTGATCGGCATTGCCAATCTGGCTCAATGGGAAAGCGTAACGCTTTCTTTGACTGATTATGAATCGTTGGAACGTAATGAGCTTTTCTTCGCAGTCTTCCGGAAGCTTCTGCCCTATGTGGGTGCGTCGTCGTACAGAGAGGCTGTGGCGCTCCATAAACCTCCACACCCACCCACGTGAGGCCTTGAATGTCTCTGTCCCTTCTATCCCTTTGGCAAGTTTTTTGGCTTCAAAGCCCAGTTCGATGGTTGAGACGGATATTCCTTGTCGGCGTCGGTCGTTAACGAAGTCTAGCAGCCTCTTTTCTAGTTGAGGGAACTTGGCCGACTGACCTCGCTCAGCCCGTTGGTTTTTTTTCTGGCGAAGCAGACTGGGTTTCTGCTTGCGCCACAGACGAACACAGGCTTCATTACAGCCAAACTCGCGTCCGGCTGCTCTGTTGCCATGTGCCTCTGCATAGGAAATAGCAGCAAGCTTTTCCTTGGCAGTGTACGATGTACGTACTTTGCCCATTTCGACAATTACAAGATCGGCGCTAAAAAGTGCCTTTTTCGACAATTGCAAGATCGGCGCTAAAAAGTGCCTTTTTCGACAATTTCAAGACAAATATTTTTTAAAGATTTGCGTGATTTGGAGCTGTTCTGATCGCAGTTGATGCTGTAGATTTGACGATATGTAGTCTGTAGATGTTTGGAAGATAATGTTGGCCACTGCTAAGTTCTTGTGTTTATAAAGACCCTTGACGGTAAGTGTCAATAAGTGTCAATTAGCAATCGTTTACTCAGGCCCCTAGATCGGGACCCTTTTTGTCAACACCTCGAATACACGGGTCCCGCTGACAAGCGATGGCCCTTCTCAGCACCTTTACCGATAACACATGGGCCACCTGCTGACACCCGGGTCAAGCAGTCAGCAAAAGAAAGAAACAGAGACGCTGTTTTTTATAACATTTAATTCCATTTGACAATATTCAGAAAGATGATAATTATAATTATAAAATAATAAGTATTATTATTATTATTATATATATAATATCGATGGTTGGTCTATTTAGCATGTACGGTACTATACGGTGTAGCCGTGACAATTACCGTAAGCACAGTTGCCCCCCTTTGATGTAATTGTGTAATTCAAAATGGCTTACGCGCAGCGAATTACAACGATTAAGTTGAACATTTTCACAGGAAAATTTTTGTTCTGATCTAAATTCGTATATTATACGCACCCCCTACTTGAAGAAAAATTTGGCAGGTAAAAAAGTGCGTATTATATTCGCGAATTTACGGTAGTCTTTTTCTTTGTCATTTTGGGTAAAGCACACAACATATATATTTATACTGTTGAGTGTCTCTATATTTTAGCTTGATTGCTGAAAAGCCAAAAGCTTAATAAAGACACTCTAAGGTCTGTTTTCTGTAAAGAACCTGTGCTTGGTGTCTTTGGAAGAAGCTGCCAAAATGAAGTATGACCCAAGAATGTCTGGTTGCTAGGGGAATACCACATCCCATGTAATAGTGCCACCTGTTGCTGTTTACCACCTAATTTGAGTTTGTACCCAAGCAACCTCCAATCGGCACACACATTAACTGGCAGTAAGGTAAGATTAACATCTGAATTTAAATACATTGAGAAAACAAAGATGCGATACTCACAAACTTCAAGTGTCATTTGTGACTTTGACCTGAGCACCAAACATAAAACCCCTGACCCTTGCAGAAAAATTATCAATAATTACTATACAAGTTATTTAAAATATGTTTTGATCTCTGGAGCGTGGTAAGTGTTGACCCAATGGGCATGATTTCAACAGCTTTAGTAGAGGCCTACTATAAGACGTTACATGCAAAACAACAAGCCACAGGGCTCTAATTTTTCAGAAAAGAATATTTTCAACGTTTTCACTAGATACACATAATAAAACAGGTTGCCCCGAGGGAAGGGATCATTTTAACCCCAGACGCATGATTTTAACAAAGTTGTTAGAGGACCACTATACCATGTTCAAAAACAAATATATAATCCAAGCCTTAATGTTTGAGTGAAAAGTACCATTTTTTTTTTAAATATTTAAGTCTATATAAATTTATTCACCGTTGGGCATGGCCAGTCTTTACTTATGGAAAGATTCTTGAAGAAACTTGGTACACAATACAATGATACAGGCCAAAAGCCATAATCCTTTGCCTTAAGAGTTTCAAAGAATAATTGTTTAAGTGTTTGCTCTATACTTGTACATGTAAGACAAGGAAGTGATCCTCGGTGAAATGCCAATGTTCAAACAAAACTAATTATCAACAATAATGATTTCTATATACTCCCTCGATGAACTACGTTCACCTTAAGTCGTATTTTGGAACGGACAGAAGCAATGTTAAATGTGGTGGCGGTGGTTGTGGTCGGTGGTAGTGTTGGTGGTGGGTGGTGGTGTTGATAGGTGTTGGTGGTGGTGGTGGGTTGTGGTGGTGGCGGTGGGTGGTGGTGATGGGTAGCAGTGGTGGCGGTATGTGGTAGTGGTGGTGGGTGTTGGTGGTGGTGGGTGGTGGTGGTGGTGTGTGTTGGTTGTGGGTGGCAGTGGTGGTGGGCGGTGGTGATGGATGGTGGTGGGTGTAGGTTGGTAGGTGGTGGGTGGCAGTTGTGACAGTGGGTGGCTGTTGTGGTAGGTGGTGGTGGTGGGTGGTGGTGGTGGGTGGTGGTGGTGGGTGGTGGTGGTGGGTGGCAGTGGTGGTGGTAGCGGTGAGTGGCAGTGGTGGAGGGTGCTGGTGGTGGTGGGTGGTGGTGGTGGTGGTGGGTGGTGGTTAGTGGTGGGTGTTGTTGTTGTTGGTGGTGGTGAGTGGTGATGGTGGGTGGTGGTGGTGGTGGTGGTTGGTGATGGCGGTGGTGATGGTGGGTGGTAGTGTTGGTGGGTGGTGGTTAGTGGTGGGTAGTGGTGGTGATGAGTGATGGCAGTTGTGGAGGGTGGTGGTGGTGGAAGCAGTGAGTGGCAGTGGTGGTGGGTGGTGGTTAGTGGTGGGTGGTGTTAGTGGTTGGTGATGGTGGTGGTGAGTGGTGGTGGTGGTGAGTGGTGGGTGGTGTTGGTGGTTGGTGATGGCGGTGGTGGTGGTGGGTGGTGGTTAGTGGTGGGTGGTGGTGGTGGGTGATGGCAGTTGTGGTGGGTGGTGGTGGTAGCGGTGAGTGGCAGTGGCGGTGGGTGGTGGTGGTGGGTGGTGGTGGTGGGTGGTGGTTAGTGGTGGGTGGTGTTGGTGGTGGTGTTAATGGTTGGTGATGGCGGTGGTGGTGGTGATGGTGGGTGGTGGTGGGTGATGGTTAGTGGTGGGTGGTGTTGGTGGGTGGTGGTAAGTGGTTGTGGGTGATGGCGGTGGTGGTGGGTGGTGGTTAGTGGTGTGGGGTGGTGGTGGTGGGTGATGGCGGTGGTGGTGGGTGGTGGTGGTGGGTGGAAGTGATGGAGGTGGTGGGGTGAATGGTTTTATAACGCAAAGAACACATTGTCCTGATTGTTGTATTATGCAGCAAACACATTGACCTGAATGTTTCACTATGCAGCCAACACATTGATCTTATGTGCTGTATTATGCAGCCAACACATTGACCTGATTGTTGTATTATGCAGCCAACACATTGCTCTGATTGGTGTATTTTTCATGTAGTAGTAATTTTGAAATTGCAGAGTATGTCAAAATCACAATACTGTCACAAAGACATATTTGGACTTGTTAACTTTGGTTTAAAATCACAATAAAATGTTTAAAAGATGAACAGAATTTAATTATTGGATAAACAACTTGCATACATTATGATCTGATTGTTTGTTAACAGTTTGTATGATTTATATTTATAATCATTCTGCCATTTTAATCCATGCCATATGTGTTGATCATGACTTTCTTAGACTAAAGAAATTGTTATTCACAGATTAAAATTAGTTAGTACATGTCAAGATAGGAAATTGTATATAAGAATTGAAATGTATACATTTGGGGGGAGAAACTTGCGGAACTCCGTAATAGAACATTGTAAAGTTATTTGTACATTTTGTTATTAAATATATTGTTATAACTTTATTCTGTGTTTGAGCTAATTCCCTTAAAGAAGTTTATTCACAAGGACCAGGAATTTCCTTTGTGAAAATACTGTACGAAGAGTGTTTTAAATGTAACTTAGCTGATTCAATCATATATTTCAGTTAACTTAATTTAAGACAAATGTTTAAAGTCAACAATCTGATCAAAGATGACGATAATATTTTACCTGTCTACATGTATTCATGTTACTTGATTTAACAACATGAGATAATGCATATCATTAAGTGAAGTGAATGTAAGATAATTTAACTAGCATCTCACGTTAGTTGTTGATTTTGCCATTTTTAGAACATGGTATTCTTGAACCATTTGTACTTTGTCCTTATGCATGAATACAGATACAGGTTGCAAAATATTTGTCCAGGAATCATTTAATACTATTGTGCTTGTAATTTCAATCTTTGGATTGATTGCATTTCACATTAATTTGACACAATGACACCAGGAATAAAATATAACTAGTCATGACAAGTAGTTTTTACAATTAAAGTTATATTGTACCAATATTAACTGAACAATGGCTGCAAATATGTTTTATTTATGTTAATGTTTTAGCCTAATATTATGTTAATTTCATGTTATTTCTGACTTAAACACACTGCATTAACCATTTGACAAGACATTGGGCTAAATATATTAATGCAATCTTATTGACTCCATTTTGTAATGAAATACCTTATATTGTAATTTATACCACTACTTATAAGTATATAATTTCCAATAAAAACAATGTTAACCCTTTACCACTTAGATACGTATTTCAATGCATTTGTAGTCCCTTAGAAATGTTAAATCTAATTAAATGCCTTTCTTACTAGATCCAAGTTTAAAAGCTTCATTTCCAATCCTTAGTTACTGATGAGCAGCAAACAGCATAAACCCTGAACAATCTGCAATTTACTGGCTGTTCTGGTTTTATGCTTTTTACAAATAGCAATGTTCACTTCTCTTTAAGTGGGAAAGGGTTAGATAAAAGGTATGGTTAAATAGAAAATATAATTAAATATTTTGTGTATATTAGTATTTGCATATAAATTCAAACTGTTTAATCAGACTACTATTAACCCTGACATGAAAGGTTTAAGGTTCATTGCAATGATATGGAATTTGTAATATGTGATGCTTCTTTCTCAAATCTTGTTCACATGAGGGTATTTACTTGGTATTTGTATTTATTTTATCCCCAGACAGTTTTTGTTATTTTGCTCATGTGCATATTTCATCAGTGTGTAATTAAATTGCAATTAAACTGAATTTGAATTTTTTGTAATTGTATTTCTAATCTGATAAATGCTATGTTTTTAATGTTATTGTTTATGTGTATTTACATGCGTGTACAAGTGATTAATTCTGGACTAAATATGAGGTTCAGCAAACCATCTAAGAAGAAAACTCAATAGACAGAGGCTTTTCATGTTTCTTAGAATATACTGTTATTCCTATCATGAACAAGATAAGAATTGTTTGAAATATGTTTATGATATGTATCCTAACTGCAAATTTATTAAAATCCCCATTAAAGCTGTATTAAACACAGTACCCGCGCACAATTTTTTATTTTGAAATTTGAAGAAAAAAAACTGCGCGCTATACATGGTAAAATACGGTTCTATAATGCAGAGTTTTATATAAAGAAGCGTGCTTGGGCAATCCCTGAAATAGTTATGTGTGGTATGAACATTACGTATGTAAACGCTTATATTATTTAAATCATGTCACAAACAGTATCAACCTAAACAATGCATGAAAAAGGGCATGGTAATTTTGGCAGTCATGGTCTGGGCCCTATTGATAAGTTTCCATCCACTTCTGCTGACATGGAATGAGGCAGTTCTGACCTGCAGGCTGTCAAGTGACCTTTTTTCAAAAAGTAGGAAAAAATAGGAACTACTTTTGCAAGAAAAGTATGAAAAAAGTAGGAAAAAGTAGGAACTTTTCCCTCAAAAGTAGGAATACATAATACTCATTTTTTAGACACAGGTCCAGGAAACATAGCTTGAAACAGAGCAGGAGTGCCATCACATGTTCTGTATGGATACCCACTTGAAGCTACCTTAAGGGCCCAGAAGATTTCAGCCTTTTGTACCTGTTCCTTGTGTGATGGATGTACTTGCATACAGATAGATTTATCCCCACAACCCTGAGAGCTGCTTGGCTTTTGGGCACTTCCAAACAAACGCTTTTGTGAATTATCATGCATGTATTTCATGTTTTCCTTGTGTTTTTATCCATCTGCATGACTTATAAGTTGATTAGCACCAGAATTACTACAAGATGGACTTCATTCAGACAGTACAATATCTTGCAAACTCATTGCCGGTATCTCTCTTGCACCATGATCCCAGTGTTTTTCCACTGTTGTCCAACTTCTCCATCCATGAAGGGTTAAACTTTGTTTTCCCACTAGAAATTTTAGCACTTATAGTGTATCTATGATAATTAAGTTTCAAGCAAAGCTACCCTGATAAAGAAGTATACATGTAATTAGATGCTGTTCATTTTGGTGTATCATCAAATAAGTGGTTAGAGGTCTTCTGTGTATCGATATAAAAATGGTAATATAGTGTGCATGTTATATCCTTAAGCAGAAGACCAAATTTATTTAGTGATACACCAACTTGTTGTACAAGATTAATACTAGTATATAAAGCAGTGTAAATGCTCTGCTACAGCTACATTGTGAAACCTTTAAATTGACAATAGGGTGCAGTTATAATGACTTAAGTTACATTCAAAATGACTGGTCATTGCAGAGCAGATAATGCAACTGGAGATAGGACCTTATCACCTGACATCTTTTATGACAGCATTGATTGGGCAATGAAACAGTTGCACTACATTGTTTATTCCAGTTTCAAATAATGGCTTTTACATTATTGATGACTTTGCGGGAGTGTAATAATGCCGTTTAATAATTTTAATACTTCGCTTTAACACCTTGAAGTTACCTCACTAGCTATGGCATCATTAGACAAGAATTGTGTTTGTCCGAAACACAATGCCCACTATTGCGCAGCTTTGAAATAAAATTTCAATATATCATTTGGCAGGTTTAGAAATTATCTCCCTTTTAAAGCTTATTACTTCCCTTGGATTGTATTTTTTAACTTTTGACATTGAAAGATGATCTTCACCTTTCACCCCTCAAAATGTGCAGCTTCATGAGATACACATGCATGCCAAATATCAAGTTGCTATCTTCAATATTGCAAAAGTTATGGCCCATATTAAAGTTTTCGGACGGACACACACACACAGACAGACAGACAAACGGACTGACAGTACAACTGCAATATGCCACCCTACCGGGAGCATAAAAATGTATCAGGGCATTTAGGCTCTGTGCATTTATCTTTAATTACTAAACATGATGTACCTATGATATCAATAGAACATCATATCCGTTGTCATGTAATACAGAATTTATTACATTATATTTGTAAATGATGAAAACTCGGCAAAGCATCAGTTTTATCTTTTTTCCAATAACTTGTGTAATAAATTCCAAATTACATAACCACTCATACAATACATGTATCTCTATATCTCTACATTCCAAACAGCAATATCATGTTAACATGCATAAGGTTTGGTCAAATTGTTGTCAATGGAAACAAAATAAAACTGGAATAAACAATGGGTTCCCTCAGCTCTTGCATCACTGGGAACTGTGTAAGGTAGTGAAGTCTGCAGTGTACAAATGCTAAGGAAGTAAACAAGGCACTATTGTTACTTCAAAAAAAAACTTGTCAATAATTTTAAAAGTTACATAAGAAATAAATATTTATGCTCCTGAAGAGGTGCTAGCAGACAGTCAGCATGGGTTGTCAGGTCTCATCTAGATGAATGCACATTAACAGGGATACAGTCATGCCATAGATTCATTCATCCTGCAAGTTTACTAAATAAACTCTTTAAAAAAAAAAATTCTCCATTGAAAATGAAAAAGTAGGAATAGTAGGAAGATTTGGTAAAAAAATAGGAAAAAGTAGGATCCTGATGAAAAAGTAGGAAATAGTAGGAAAAAGTAGGAAAAAGTATGACCGCTTGACAGCCTGGACCTGCTTACAAGTGTATGCCATTAAGGAGCTCATTTTCTAATATTTAAAGTGCAACTATGCATTTTACATATTTAATTGCAAAACACACCACATGTTGAGAATTTATCATTAAGTACCTGTCTAATTGTATGCATTTATTTCCTTAATAAATTTTAAAATATTGGATTATAGATATATATAATCCGACTCTGCAAGACTTTTATGCTTACATGTTATGGTCAGTTGCTCAGCATAAGTGTTAATGCGCGAAGAAACAAAAACATGTAATGAGTATCTAATACTTGCTATTAACGCAGAAGTCACTTTCATGTATCATGCTTTTTCAAGAGTGCTTTTGAATGCTCTTGATTTCATTTGAAAAATATACTTTCATAAAAGAATCTCTTGATTAAAAGAAAACATTCCCATTAGTTGACTCCAACAAATCTGCATCAAATTTGTTTATCATGATTGTTTTGTGGCACGTATTTATTGGTATTTGATTTTTTCTTCCTAATATAAATGTCACACTTTTCTATTACAGGCTGCTTTAAGTCATAGACGCAGCTATTGCAACACATCGATTTGTTTACAGAAATTTCTAACAGTGTTATTGAAAAATTCAATGTAAAATACTACTGGGAACTGTGAAATACTTGTCAAAACAAGATGAGTTTGTGAAACACAATGTCCCCCATATGACGTTTGACCTTGAAGGATGACCTTGACTGTGACCCTTCACCACTCAAAATGTGCAGCTCCATGAGATACACATGCATGTCAAATATAAAATTGCTAGCTTCAATATTGCAGAAGTTACATTACATGAGCAATTTAGACCCATATATTTGACCTAGAAGGATGACCTTGACCTTTCACCACTCAAAATGTGCAGCTCCATGAGATACACATGCAAAATGCCAAATATTAAGTTGCTATCTTCAATATTGCAAAAGTATTCATAAAATAAGCGATTTGGGCCAAATATATTTGACCTCTGACCTTGAAGAATGACCTTGACCTTTCACCACTCAAAATGTGCAGCTCCATAGGTTACACATGCATGCCAAATATCAAGTTGCTATCTTCAATATTGCAAAAGTATTCATAAAATAAGCGATTTGGGCCACATATATTTGACCTCTGACCTTGAAAGATGACCTTGACCTTGACCTTTCACCACTCAAAATGTGCAGCTCCATGAGATACACATGCATGCCAAATATCAAGTTGCTATCTTTAATATTGCAAAAGTATTCATAAAATGAGCGATTTTGGCTACATATATTTGACCTCTGACCTTGAAGGATGACCTTGACCTTTCACCACTCAAAATGTGCAGTTCCATGAGATACACATGCATTCCAAATATCAAGTTGCAATACTCAATATAGCAAAAGTTATTGAAAATGTTAAAGTTGGCGCAAACCAACCAACCAACCAACAGACCGACCAACCAACAGACCAACAGACAGGGCAAAAACAATTTGTCCCCCACTACTATAACTTTTGATATTTACATCATTCTAAGCACAGCATTGATAAATAATTAATGACCAGTAAAACTTAAGCATGACAGTGTTACAAAATAATGTTATATTTGTCACTGTATAATCATGCTTATCAACAAAAATAGAATTCCCTTATTATCCCTTATTATCATAAAAGCCCGATAAAACAAGAGCTGTCTTTAAGAAAACACAATGCCCCCTACTGCGCTTTGAAGCCGCACAGCAGCTATTTTAGAAACAATGTTACATTTTGAATGTTAAGGTCACAGTGACCTTGACCTTTGACCTAGTTACCTCAAACCATGTTTGATTGTAGATCTCAATGAGATGCATGCACATTTTAAGTTTAATGAACATAGAACCAAGATTTTTCATTTTATCATCAATGCTAAAGTTTTGGGACATAATGACAGGCAGACAGGCCAAAACCAATATTCCCCCTATCATTCGATCCGCGGGCATTACTAATATCCACCTTTCCCTTACTATCATAAAAGCCAGCTTAAAGAACTTGCCAATACATTTTGTATAATGAATAATACAAGTGATTTTAGTATTATATTTACTGAGTTTCAACTCATATAACTGGTTTTGGAGATGAATAAACATGTAACTTATTAAAAAAATAATATTTTTGGAAACCTTCAATAAGAATTGTTTAGGTCCCATTTGGGAAAACATATATATTTATTCCATTGGGAATGGGTCCCCTCGCATTTGCTCGTAAATGTTTGGATATCGTAGCTGGAAATTTACATGGAATAAATTGTTGCACAAAAAATAAAAGTGACTATGATGTATCTCGTTACATATATATTACCATACCACATCTAGCATTGAAATGTTGGCTACTACTATAATGAGCACTGAGTGTTGAATGTGTTAACTTAATTTTATGAAATATGTTGCGAAATATTCGTTGATTTTGAGTATTTACTTTACTTTATTTTTTATCTTGCTTGACCGTAGTATTGCTGAAATGGGATTTATCTTAATTTTACATGTATACTGACCGCATACACCACAATCAAATCAGAGCTTGTTAAATCAGAGTACAAAGACATTTTATACGTAACTAAGCTGATAAATTCAATCCCATATTGTAGTCATCCTAGTTTGAGATAAATATTTAACGTCAACAATCTGAACTAAGATGTTTCTACGATTATGAGGACGATAACCCAAAATGTCCTGTGGATGTTCTAAAAATGTTAACCTGTTTATTCATGTCAGGTGGTTTAACAGGAGATCGTTTACAAAGGTGAAGTGAATGTAAGATAATTTAAATAGTATCAGACTTTATCAAATGGTTTTCCATTTATAGAACAGGGGGTCACAGATTAAACAATTTGTACTTTGCGCTTACATATGATATACAGATAAAGGTTGCACAATATTAGTACAAAAAGCAGTTAATAATATTGTACATGTGTATCAAAGCTTTGGGTTGATTTGTATGACACACTGGGCACACTTAAACCCCTATACTAAAATAGAACACACTTAGTAATTCTTACAAATTCAAATATATTGTCAAAATATTTACTGAAACATGACCGCAATCTTTTTTGCTCACATTCATGTTTACCGGTAAACATACTATTATGTTTGTTTCATGTTTGGCTGAATAAAACACACTGCATTTACCATTTAACAATACTTTGTGGTGAAAATAGTAATGCAATTTCATTGACAGGAATTTATGTGTGAATAACGTTCCAGTCTTCGAAAAACTAGTCAACTTTGTACAGGACAGTAAGGTTCAGAAAACTGTGTACATAACCTACCTGCTACAGAATATAGTTGTAAAATAATCTGGTTTCATTGCTGTTATCAAAGTCATGACGGTGCAATTGACAACGATAATAAATAGAAATTACAATTGCAACTAAAGCTTTGTCACAGACGTGACGTATAACCCCACATGCTGCATTGACACAGACTATTTTGCATTCTGTCTTCACAAAACAAGAAAGTCTAATTTATGGCAATTTTTAAGAATTATTATGCCATTATCATTTATGGCCATTCTGACCTTCGAACTCTTGAATTCTTTCGCATGCTGGCCCATCCAATGACTGTGAACAAAATAAATGTACAGTCATTTTAAAATCTCACAATCAATGACATAGATATGGCCTGGACAAGATTTTGTATGGCCATTTTTGACCTTTGAACTCAAAGTGTGACCTTGGCTTGGATATATAGACATAATTCTTTCGTGTGACACACCGTCCAATGATGGTGAACGAATGATTTTAAAATCTCACAATGAACGACATAGTTATGGCCTGGACAAGCTCATTTATGGCCATTTTTGACCTTTGAACTCAAAGTGTGACCTTGTCCTTGGAGATATCAACGTAATTCTTTCGCGCGACACACCGTCCAAAGATTGTGAACACATGTGCCAAATGATTTTAAAATCTCACAATAAATGACAAAGTTATGGCCCGGACAAGCATTTGACCTTTGAACCCAACTTGTGACCTTGACCTTTGAGATATTGTCATACTTCTTTCACGCGACACACCGTCCCATGATGGTGAACAAATGTATCAAGTCATTTTAAAATCTAACAATAAATGACATAGTTATGGTCCGGACAAACTTTCTGTTTAAAACGCACTTAGTGACCCCGTGACCTAGTTTTTGACACGGCATGACCCATATTAAAACTTGACCTAGACATCATCTAGATACAACTTCTGACCAAGTTTGGTTAAGATGGTATGAAATTTTCGGGACAGACAGACCGACAGACAGACAGACCAACAAAGTGACACCTATATAGCCCCCATTACCTGGTAATGGGGTTATAAAAAAAACAGCAAAAATAAGTTTGCTGGTGAATAAGGTGTGAATGATTTTTTGCGTTTTTTTTTCTTTGAATGAGACTGGTACAGTTACACCGTACTATGAGTTTATGACTGCGATTCCGCTTTTTAGACTTGTTCGGTCGTGACGTCAATGGCAGGTATGTGACAAGCATTATTTACTGAATGATTACGAAATGCATTAGTAAAATTTTTTACTACCATTGATAAAGTCATTTATTTAGTTTAACAATATGAAATTCTTCAATTTATAAGATATTATTCTGTATTATTCAAAGTAAATAAATTATGTTGTTATGCTTAGTTATCGGCAATGAGCCTTTGTTTTACAATGTATGCAAACAACTGTGTGGTGTAACAACGTAGCAATACTACCAACTAAACAACCATCTAAAAAGTGTGATCCGAAAACAACAGTCACCTGTTGACTACGACCACTTTGGTCATTTCCCTTGACTGACCGCTGTTCTCAGGTTTGACTTATGAACACCAACATACGAGGACTAAAAACTTTAATTGAAAAATGTGTGTATGCTATGTATTTGAATCATTGTGTGTTGTAAGGAATACGGACAAAACCCCTCCCGGATAAAAACCCTCCCGTCATTTTCATAGGGGGCGGACAAAAACCCTATCATGCAAAAACGGGGCCGGACGAAAACCCTCCCATGAAAAAACAGAGGCGGACGAAAACCATCCTGTAAAAAAAACGGGGCGGACAAAACCCCTCCCGTGAAAGCAAGTAAACACAGACAAAGGTAATTGTTTCACACAGTTAATCCGAAAAGAAGAAAATGTGTATTGATTTACTGTAAATGTAAGGGAATTTAAATTTAGATTGAATGCAATATGATACAGAGCAACGCTTAATCGTGTCATACGCGCATTCATGCAAAAAAACGTTCTTTTCGTGAACTTTCTGAAAACCTTGCGAAAATGAAAGTGAAATTCCGTTAACAACTAACGTTGCGTTTGCATGTAACTACATTGTCTGAATTGCTTATTTAAATTATTGACGTCAAACGGTTTTAAAATAACAACAGTTCAATTCGGAAATATTACAACTAGTCAATATATAGTGTAATGTTACCTAACTAAAGTGAAGTAACTATTACAAAAAATAAATATCTCCAATAACCGACAACATTAAAAAAAAATGTCGGAAATGACATTCGGAAATGACCGATTTCGGATTAAAAATTAATAAATAATCGTTGGTACTTGAATTCGTGGCTCATATTTCACGCGAGGGTTTTTGTCCGGTCCCGTTTTTTCATGGGAGGGTTTTCGTCCGACCCCTTTTTTTCATGGGAGGGTTTTCGTCCGACCCCGTTTTTTCATGGGAGGGTTTTTGTCCGTCCCCTATAAAACTGACGGGAGGGTTTTTATCCGGGAGGGGTTTTGTCTGGCATTCGTGTTGTAAACCAGATTCTTGCAATGAACAAAGCCATTCCAAGATTGATGTCTTCCAACTTTACATAATAAGCTGTTAACTTGTCTATAATTATGCCTTTTTACCTGAATAACGCAAATGTAAAAATAATGACTGTCATCAGGTTGTAAAACAAATGTAATAGGTCAATTGATTATCAAGTACATACACATGTTCTAACGGCTCACTAATAAATAAGTAAATTGAACTACATTTAATATCTTATTGTAAACTTTCTACTTGTGAGCGATAGCGAGCAACTAATTAATTAATATAACAGCGCAGAATGATCATGCAATAATTATTGTACATAACGTGTAAACATTATTTAACTAATTGCATGAGCAGAATATTTATTAAAACTTACAAGCAATTATATTCCAGGCCCGAATACACTACCACTATTCAAATTCTATATTGTTGCCATATACATGTAGCACTGTGTAAATTGAAAGTTGCATAGTGTTTCGTCATTGGTAGGTTATAAATACCTTGTTTCTCTATACATGGTATTTGATTTAGACGAAACTTAAATAATTTGGTAATTTACGAGAAATATGATATAATTTTTCCATTTAAACTTTGATCTTACCGTGTGTGTTTATTGACGTTATTAATTATCTAATGACTTTTTGCATTTCATTAAGAACTATAATTTGTAGCCCTTTTGTTAACAGTGTTTAGCAAAATATTCGCGCCTTAAGACACGGAAAATTGTTTAAGTAACACTTTCATTTAAAGGTTAAATGTAATCGGTAGATTACGTCTAATTATTTGGACTAAATTATGTTAAACTTATTTATTTTCTGTTTCAGGCTCAAATGCGGATAACTCGTGTTACTCGCATTACTTTCCGAGCGTTGTACATACATTCACAATGCTTGATAAGCCGGAAATACATGACTGTTCTATTTTTAAGTATATGTTATTATGACATTGTGTTGTATAATATGTTCTTATAACATCATTGCCTATATATTAAAGCCATTAAACATTGTGTTTGTTTTGTTGAAAAAAACGAGTATATCAACGTAGCACTTAGTGTTCGCAGAGTTCAATAAATTTGATGATTATGTATAATGTACATGCATTTCTCTGGGTTTTCACACCCAAAACAAAAAAAAACTCAACATTTGATTATTTATTGTGTACTGTCCAGCGGGTGATAGTGTTTGTTCTAGTGTCTAATTGGCACTCTTTGTAAGTGTTCAAACTGTGAAAAGATGTGACAATCACAGAAAAAACAGGATGGCGCTGCCAATTAAGTGCGAGAATGGATCAAAGGGCATTGACAAAAAATAACAGTTTGCATATATTTTTTTGCGTTTACTCAAGATGGTCTCTCACAACAAAAAACTATACAAGTCAAGGTATTATGTTTTACTTCTATCAGTAACGATACGGATACGGCGTGTTTGATTTGAAAGGACTTTAAAAGAAATATCAAATTGTTGGCGATTTAATTGTTTTAAAAATACAAAAGAAACATTTAACCGAAATCAACAGAATTATACAACAGAAAACCAAAAGAAGAATGGAAGTGAAATTAAGCATATGAGTCAACCGGCCACACCCGAAGCATCCGTACATATTTTAAGTATTTATACGCGCGTTCTTCGAACAAACCTGTTTTAGTGGTTTGTCGAGCATTGCTATTGATTCGAGTATTAACAGTATCGAGAATCATCTTGCTCATGCTTAATACATTAGTCAATATGGTGGAATAAGCAGAAATAGGCAGAAAAACCCCTGCCAATACCTCGCGGGTTGAAATGCAATGCATTAAAATGAGGCCTCGCTTCTATTGCTCTTTATACTCTTACATGTTAACATGTTGATAGGAATATGGAAGGTAGTACTAAATATGAGAACATAGCCTTTAAGTACAAACGTTCTTGCGCTGGCCATTCTCTGAAAATAAAAGGTGCACGCACAAACTGTATTGTTGTCGAGATTGAGTGTAAAACTGTTCTATTAAGCCTTTTCATTAGAGATAAAATTGTTTCATGCTGAACACGCAGTAAAACAGTGTTACAAAAACGGGAAATTTTATTTGAATTTTATTGGGCTGTTACAAAGGTCAGGTAAGGTGAAAAGCTGGCGTATACAGCTACACCGAAATAAACAGTAATAAACTGTGGACCAGACTGAATACAGCTGGTAACAGTTACCGCCACTGTAGAGTGGCAGGTGAAGATCCACTTATTTAGTAGAAATCTGTTACACAGAATTGCAAATTGCTTTGCGTAATAGACCCTTTTCACATTAGGCCAAAATTGATAAGATCGCAAAGTCACGTGACTCGCAGAACGCCAGTCAACGAGGCTGAACGTGTAGCCATTTCCAATAGTCCCACACAACGCCGCATCCGATTTCAATCTTTCACTCTTTTGAACATTCGGCGATGTAACAATTTAGAAAACACAATAAGACATTGTCAGAATAAGTAATAAATATGTACTTCATATTTTAAATGTCAATACATTAAATAAACTTTCTTGATTAAAGTACTTGTTTTTCTTCATTTTTTGCACACATTTGACAATCTTTGTTAGAGTTTGTATTCACTGTTTGAATAAAGATCTATCTTGTTTATTGATACACCAGTGCTTTAATAGCCCCTGTGTTCAGCACAAACCCATTATCTCGTTATGATCAGATACAGTGCAGACGAATACTAAATAACAGCATGGTGTCATAAACCACCCATGGCAGATGCCTGGTCATTGAACATGATGATTCCCAAATGTCTTATCGTGATAGTAGTCTTACGTATTCATTTCTAAGACTAATGTAACGCCAAATATCAAACTAAATACTGTTTAGATATTAGCCAGTTTAATTATAATAATACAATGAATGCTAGACATTCCTCCTAGCCTATTTTCACACAGGCGGAGATTTTTTCCTATGTTTTTTGACAACCATTCGTGCATTTGACAATGCGAAAAATGGTTCCTACACAATTTTGACAGCCCGGACATTCATTCCTTTGTTGTTTTAACAGTCCGAAGATTCGTTCCTTCGTTATTTTGACAGCCCGGACATTCGTTCCTTTGTTATTTTGACAGCCGGGAGATTCGTTCCTTAATAATTGCAATCCCGGTCATTATTATCACATTTTATCAAAATAATATGACACTCTGGGCATTTTATCCGGTATTTTAATGTGTCCTTATTAGAATAGTTTGTTTATTTTTAATTTTATTTTTGTATAATTTTTTTTCATATTTTGTGTTATATTTTACACTGTTGTAAGACTTTATCGTGATCATGATAATGTTAACGTTAAAAAATATTCGAATATATCGACTTACACTGAGATTTGTAATTTGGGAAACCTTGAAGAAATCGGGGCTCGAAAACTATGTATAGGAGCGAATATCCGGTCTGTCAAAATAATGTTGTTTAGGATGTCAAAATAGCGTGGAAATTAATGTCTGGGTAGTTAAAACAACGTATGAACGAATGTCCGCCTTTGACAAAAGTAGTGTAGGAACAATTGTCCATGTTAAATAATTATATGCTTAACCTTTACATTTGAAATATTTATAAAATGTTATGCATAAACACGAAACCTATTTAGCGGATACCGGTAAAATAAAACTCCGTCATTACGTACCGGTAGTCTTATAAAGAGTGTTTGTTAGTGTATAGAAGAACACAATTCAAACAAGCATTTTCGTTGACCACAACAGGGTAAAATAATGTTAACAAAAATACAGACAAAGAGATTTATAACATAAAGTGACATATATTTATCACTCATAATCACGTTTAAAGAGAAAACAAAGTGCATGCATAGACAGCTCAGTTTGCTCCACGTTCGTTTTTTCACCTTTGTAAAAGAATTCTTTAATATTGTCTTTGACTGTAAAAGAAAATTAGTTCAACTAAAAAAAATGACATAACATTTAAATAGTGTCACGTGCTTTACATTTTATATCACTTTTTCTTAAGATTGAGTCAACACACATCTTACACTTTCGATCGTTCATGAAAAATATTACAGACCAACAAACATACCTTTGAGAATTTAATTTATGTAATAACGTTTTGCATTATGCAACTTATGTATATCTTTGTTTTTTGCACTTATCAATGTTTATTCTTCAGACCACATTTGCTCCGATGAGCATGGGTATCTTGAATTTTATAAAAGATGAAATAAAATGTACATACTTGTATACCCTAGTGGTACTAAATACTATGACTTTGAAATATTACTTAGGTTGTATGATGTTTATTTTATAACCCCTCATCAATTTATTGACTATAGACACATGCATGTATGCATATGTTTGTCGTTCATGTAACCAGTGTAAGTGCTCATGAAAATCCCGAATGTAATTAGTAAACAAGGGCTGTTTGTAAAACATGCATGCCCCCCTATATGGGCTATAAGTTGTAGTAGCAGCCATTGTGTGAATACGTTTTTTGTCACTGAGAACGGTGGTGGTGGTGGTGGTGGTGGTGGTGGTAGTGGTGGTAGTAGTAGTAGTGGTAGTAGTGGTAGTAGTGGTAGTAGTAGTAGTGTAGTAGTAGTAGTAGTAGTAGTAGTAGTAGTAGTAGTAGTAGTAGTAGTAGTAGTAGCAGTAGAAGTAGTAATAGTAGTAGTAGTAGTAGTAGTAGTAGTAGTAGAAGTAGTAGTAGTAGTAGTAGAAGTAGTAGTAGTAGTAGTAGTAGTAGTAGTAGTAGCAACAGCAGCAGCAGCTGCAGTAGCAGCAGCAGCAGCAGCAGCAGCAGCAGCAGCAGCAGCAGCAGCAGCAGCAGCAGCAGTAGTAGTAGTAGTAGTAGTAGTATGCATTACAAAAATGCAGTTAGCCTTACAATTGGTAAAATTTAAATATATTACAAGGGAGGCAAATGCTGTAACAATAAATTTAAACTTATTGCATTTGTTTCCCCTGTATATAACAAATATATAATAGTGTATTACCTCCCCTGTCCTGCTTATATTTATATTAATCAACAAAATTAAACATTAACACAATATTTAATATACAAAATATACAAAAAATCTCATATTCTGATAATATTTTTACTGATCCACTGTATTTTACTAAAAGGATGATGTTTCATTGGACTGATAATTGGAAATTAATCGAGACTTGATGAAGATTGATTGTAATTTTATTGAACCGAAGCTGACACAGACTTTACATGAGAGAACGGAAGTTGTCGGTGAAGGTCATTCTTTAGAGAGTCTATAAATAATGAAGAATGGTGCTCATGGGTGGGATGTTATATATATGGGAGGGCATGTAAAGTCTGTGTCAGCTTCGGTTCAATAAAATTACAATCAATCTTCATCAAGTCTCGATTAATTTCCAATTTTATTGAACCGATAGCTGAACAGACTTTCCATGAGATTTTAGAGTTAGACAGCATTCTTCATTATTCCGAACTGATAATACATGAATTATTTTTGTATTATCAGGTTCTTATTAACTGATAACTGTTCCAAGTAATATCATTATGCAACTCATAAACAACTATTAACTATATATTTATATATATACATACACCCAATTTGTTTCATGAATCAATGCACATTATAATTAATATAACAACATAATCCATCTATGACAATAATGCTCCAGCATATGTCATATCAATAGTTTTGTTATAAAACTGATAAAAAGTTTTTGCTGAGCTCCATCCTGCAGCCTGCATAATAGTGTCAATTTGAACACCTTTTGCTGACGCAGCCGACGTAGATGCTGCCCGACAGCTGTGTGCACCAAAATGGGTTATGTCTATCCCTGCTTTTTTCAACAATGACTTGACCCATCTAGCCACTGTACTCTTAGTTGCAGAATTAAACGGCTGCACTGTAGCAATAAACAACTGATCAGTGTTTCTCAATTTTTCAGTACGGTGAATGTAATGCACTAAAGTTGTTACTAACATTGTTTTTTATTTACAGGGTATCTATCTATCTTGAAAGGTTTAACATGAAGTCCCGGCTTTGACTGTTTCACCAATTGTGATATCACACAGTATACATAGTCTGATTCTATTTGTAAATCATCTAACTTGAACAAATGAATAGTTTGGCATCTTTGACCAGATAGAATCATAAACAGAGTTGCTAGTTTTTCTGATAATTGTAACAAGGTCAATTCTGAATTTTTGGCAACGCCGAAATATAATCAAGGACGGCCTTGATTGGCCAAACTTTATGATATTTCGGCAATGCCGGCTTGCTTGTAAAAACACCTTTCATGAATCTTTGAACTAATGGTTCCATCCCAATATTTCTACCATCAATAATATTGTAAAAAGAAGATAATGATGACTTAGCTGTATTGATGGTGCTATATCCCAACCCATTGTGAAACAACTCTGTCAAGAATTCCAAAATTAATGTGGTAGATGCTGTAAGCAGATTAATTTCCTGCCTGTCACAAAATAACACCCATTTTTTGAAATATGTCCCATATTGTAGTAAGGTGGATTTTCTCCAGGATTGCAAGATGATGTTAATAGTGTTTTGTGATAATCCTGCACCCTGGAGGTGTTCCCGGATAAAACAAAAGCTCCCAATTTCAGCTTCCGAACTGGGTGGATCCTGTTCTGGTCCGTTGGCATTAGTACAACTCTGTTGGATGGTAGGATGTAAGACTGTGCACAAGTCTGTTGTAGCAACACGCTGAACCACACCTGGGTTGGCCACAATGGAGCAATCAGAATTGCTGTTTCCACCTTGTCTGTCACAATTTTTTGAATGCATCTGCTGATGATACTAAAAGGAGGAAACAAATAATAAACTTTGTTAGTATCTGTCCACAATAATGACAAGGCATCAACGGCAATAGCCTGTGCTTCTGGTGTATATGAAACATATTGTGGCAGTTGACGGTTTATTCTGGACGCAAACATGTCTATATCCATTACCCCAACTATAGCTGTTAAAGCCTGAAAATACACTGGGTTTAACATCCACTCAGTATCATCATTCATTTTGCGACTTAAATCATCAGCTGCGCTGTTGTCGACCCCCGGAACATGGGATGCACTAATCCACAAATGTTTGTCTTTAGCCCAACACCAAAGTTCTTTGGCTATGGAGTGTAATGCTGGCATTTTGCCTCAAAACTTATTAACATATGATATTGCGACTGTATTGTCCATAAAAATTTGAATGTGTGCATCTTGCATCACTCCTGTTAATGATTTTATAGTTAATAAAGCTGCTTTGAGCTCTAGTACGTTAATATGTTCAAGTTTTTCTTGTTCAGACCATAACCCATTTGTGTGTGTGTTATGGGTAACATTGACCCATTCTGTGACGTAGTACGCACATTTCCAGCCTCATCCGCATCAATACTAAATACGACGGGTGACGTATCGTGGTTCCCCGCATCTATATTTAGCTGGATCTGGCGTGGTCGGGGATTTCCCCCTTCTAAATCCTCATATGAGGCGGTTTCACTGGCTTTCCCAGCTTTTAGCCGATTTAATTCCCTAGCTTTCCGTAACACTCTTTGTTGTATGGAATCCATTTCAGATTCAGCCATTTCGGCAATAGTGCGTGAGTACCAGAACTTTCGTTCTCTACCCAACAAAGGATGAACAAAGGAACTCGTTCAAAGTTATAATTTCCGTGGAATTTCGTCTTTTCCTCGCGTTTTTAATGTCACACTGATTGCAAAGTCACTTTATTCACACTTTCTAATGAAAATTATCCCAGATATGTATCTCCGTTCTGCTAATTTATCGATTTTTACGCTTAAAGACTCTGCTAAGAACTACTGTTTGCTAGACTAAATCCGTTATGACCTTCACCGACAACTTCCGTTCTCTCATGGAAAGTCTGTTCAGCTATCGGTTCAATAAAATTATAGATTTAGGATTACAGACCAGTTGCTTCAGTAATATTGTTCAGAGTGTGCCCTGTTAGCCGCGTATGCATTCTTGAGTTATCATTCAAAAACCATTTTACTATTTCAAGTCACCGTGACCTTGACCTTTGACCTAGTGATCTCAAAATCAAAAGGGGTCATCTGCGAGTCATGATAAATGTACCTATGAAGTTTCATGATCCTAGGCCCAAGCGTTCTTGAGTTATCGAATGACAACCACCTGGTGGACGGACGAACCGACCGACCGACATGAGCAAAGCAATATACCCCCTCTTCTTCGAAGGGGGGCATAAAAATCAACAGGTTTATAATCATCGATATTCTCTGCTAAAGATCTATACACGTTCAGCCTCGGTCTGAAATTCGACGCGTCACGTGATATCTAAAAATAGCAACAGCGGTGGTATTGTGAAACTGGTCTATTCACACACTTAAAGGGACTGTCAACCACAACGACAAAGAAAAGTTGTAAAATACCGTATTTTTTTACAATTATTTGTTTATAATGATTAAAATATCACATTACCTATATAAAGTTCATATTTTCAATGTGTAAGGTAAAATAATTTCTCTATGTGAAATCAAAAGTACATCGCGAAAATATGTTACATAACAATATACCCTGTAACACACTATAAATAACGCAAGTAGATTGATCATTTTATATATAAAATATATACAATTTACTACGCATGCACAATTCTTGCATTCCTGGGTTTACCAAGTGACGATGATGATCAATCTACTGGCGTTATTTATAGTTAACTGGTAGTTACCTGGTAGACATCACCAGTAAAATTTATTACCGAATATACTGAAAATATGAAAACTTAACAACTTTGTTCAAGTAATGTAATATACCAGTCGTGATATTTTAAGCAATCTGAACTAATAATTGTAAAAAAATACTGTATTTTACAACTTATCTTTTCTTCTTCCTCGTGGTTGACAGTCCCTTTAATAAGAGTCCTTTAAAATGTCTATAAATGCCCAAAAGTAATGTTAGACCCAAACGTTTGGTATTGATCTTCAAAGAAGTTGAAAACATACATGAATTTGTAGGAAAACAAACCAACAATAACTTTAAAATATTGAAGGTAGTTTTGTTTAAACTCTGCACTGCATCCTAGTGTTCATTAATATAATTTGACCTTTTGTAATATTCCATTCAATAAATCAAAGCGCTGTAGGGGCTGAAGGCCTGGGGCTAGATTTAGTGTGACGTAAAATGCTTTTAGGATGTTTTGTCCAAATTTCTCTTTTTATCCAAATAAATACTGTAAGAAAAGACAATATTTGTGTATATACTACTGTGTATGTACATAGACAGCGGATGACAACACGATACTGGTTGTGGGAACGATAATCTTTTGTTCAACTCTACAGATCTGGTAGAGGTTCGTCTACATAGGCGGTGAAGATATACAACAAGAACAACATGGCTGCAAAAAACGGATATTGTTGGCTTCAAATAAACCACTTTCAATACAGTTGTCTGCTCTTGAAAAAAGGGCTATAATTCTTACAAAATGCTTGATACAGTTGTCTGCTCTTGTTTATAGATTGGAGTCATGTTGGTAAAGAAGTATGCGAAATATAAAAGAAATATGACAAGGTATATAGAAAATATTTGAAGTGGTACGGCACGCAAACTTTAACATAGATTTATCAATAATATGCATATTCTATAAGTGAAAAAAGGGCCATTATTCTTACAAAATGCTTGATACAATTGTCTGCTCTTGTTTATAGGTTGGGTTATGTTGGTAAAGAAGTATGCAAAATATAAAAACAATATGTCAAGGAACATGGGAAATATTTGAGGTGGTATGCATACTTTAATATAGATTTATTAATAGTATGCATATTCTATAAGTGAAAAAAGGGCCATAATTCTTACAAAATGCTTGATACAGTTGTCTGCTCTTGTTTATAGGTTGGGTAATGTTGGTAAAGAAGTATGCAAAATATAAAAACAATATGTCAAGGGACATAGGAAATATTTGAAGTGGTACGCAAACTTTAACATTCCAACGCTCATGGGAACGCCGGGTCGAGTAGGATAGCTCCACTATATATATTTTATATATACATGTAATAGTCAAGCTAAAAATGCCCCGCCCCTTTTCGAACAAGTTTTTCAACCAACTGGCATCATTTTCAAACTCGTCCAACATATTATTGGGATGAATCTTCTTACCAAGTTTCATGAAGATTGGACAATACATGTGGCCTCTAGAGTGTTAACAAGGTTTAACTATAGCCATATATAGCCATATAAGGAAAAATGCCCCGCCCCTTGGCAGCCATGTTTTTTAAGCAAATGTAACCATTTTCAAACTCATCCAAGATATCATTGAGACCAATCATCTGACCAAATTTCATGAAGATTGGACAATAATTAAGTGTGGCCTCTAGAGTGATAACAAGGCAAATGTTGAAGCCGCAAAACGCACAACAGACAAAAGGCGATCACAAAAGCTTACCATGAGCAAATTCTGTTCAGGTGAGCTTAAAATCATGGCAGTTACTAAGAAGACTGCTGATGGCAACCTGGTGCATTCCTTGTTAAAACTGTACATTTCATGCTTGATATTGTCAAAACATTTATGTCAACACGTAAACGTTTTTACAAACAATTATTTTATGAATTAACTAAAAATGTAAATGTTTGGTTGCATTCTCAATGACCGTAATTAAATTTCTAATCCAAAACACACTTTTCAATTTTCATGTTAATGCAACGTTATCAAAATCTAACTTTGTTCATGCATGGTAAGCATAGGTGTATTGATTTTTTTTTTAAACTATGTAGCGTAGAGCCAATTGAAATCTCTTAATTTCGGTTTAAAATTTGGTTATTCATTTTAACTATATTAAACTAGAGTTTTGTTACGGACGTGATGAAAATCCCCACATGAAGCATTGACACGGAATATTTTGCATGTTGTCTTCACAAAAAACAGTGGATACAATTGCTCAATATTTAAAATGCCCTAAGTGAGCCCGTGACCTAGTTTTTGACCTGGCATGACTCATGTTTGAATTTGACCAACAAATCACCTAGATACAACTTCTGACCAAGTGTGGTGAAGATTGGATGAAAACTACTTGAATTAGAGAGTGGACACCATGCTGAATGTGTAAAACGTACTAAGTTACCCCGTGACATTGTTTTTGATTTGGCATGGCCCATGACGATGTTGGAACTTAGCCTTAAGATCATCTAGATACAACTTCTGACCAAGTTTTGTGAAGCTCGGATGAAAACTACTTGAATTAGAGAGCGGACACCATGCTCAATGTTTAAAACGCACTAAGTGACCCCTTGACCTAGTTTTTGACCTGGCATGACCCATAATGCCATATTCGAACTTGACCTAAATATCATCTAGATACAACATCTGACCAAGTTTGGTGAAGATCAGATGAAAACTTGAATTAGATACACTAAATAAGGACCGACAGACAGACAGACGGACCGACAGACAGACAAGCTCACACCTATATACTCCCCTAAACTTTGTTTGTGGGGGTATAAAAATTAATTTCCATTAAACATGCTGTATCTTTATCGTAACGGTCTTTTTGATGATTCATTATTGAAGCAGTTATTGTACTCTGTATACAGTACTGTGTAAACACAAAATCTGAACAAAACTGGATTAAGTGTTGGGTGTTGTGAAAACACGCTAAGCCTGTATACTGACCTCATTGTGTAGACTGCGATGTTTTGACAAAAAGGATTACATGTGCGTATGCAAATCTTCTGCAATTTTGTTTTGTGAATTGGATTTTTTTGTGAATTGGGAATTTTTATTTTGAAATTGGGAAAAATTGTCTCATTGGGAATGGTGCCATTTTATGGTACCAACTTTATATTGAGGAAAAACGCTGAGATATAATAAAATAAGTCAGAAATTACAATATATGTTACCATTGGAAAGTGAGATATAAGAGTAATGTCTGTCCAAGGCAAACAACTCAAAATTATAAATTGTACCAATCTTCTTTATTTGTCAAGGAATTATACGCTTATGATAGGTTTTTCATTAACTTAATGGAATTTAAGAAGTATTTACTATTTTTATGTAACATGCTTAAATGTTAGATGTAAACATATAGAATTTATGAAACAATGATTCAAAATAATTTGACTTAGTTGATACAAGTGATTAATAGCATGCTTGAAAATGACTTGATAATTGATTATGCTAACTTACAACTAACAACACTGCGATGAATAATTGTCTAAAATTACAATGTTCAACACAAATTTACGACACACAGTATCACATATGGATTTTTTCTCAATTGGGCTAGAACTGAAAACACATGTCCATTTTTTTAAACTTCTTTCCTGTGTTACCAAAACATGACAGGCAACAAACATTTCACAGAGGACAATGACTGATCACAATAGCACATATCTAAGAACGTTCACCTCAGTTGAGCACGAGCTCTGTGATTGGGCTGCATGCCACTGAGGCTGCGGCTGTTATTGATATCAATGTAATCTTACCTGACAAGATTTGGTTTGTAATTCTTGACTGGACAGCTATCCCAAGCATAGGCACTTCCACCCAAACGGGAGTGAGGTCAATACAGGTCCACTGTTTGGCTTAAGTTCTATTTCCACTACACACTAAACAACTATTCCAACCACAGTCACATCCACCTAGACAACTTGGATGTCACCACATGTCCAGCGTCTGGCTTGAGTTCCATTTCTGTTGCTCACAAGACAACTATTTCAACCCCAGTCACTTCCACGTAGACAGCAACGAGGCAAGTACAGTTTCAGTGTCTGGCTCAAGGAACATTCTTGCTATTCACAGAACATGAGTCCCTTCTGTACATCATCTGTGAACAAACAAAACAAAAATGAATAAGCTAAATGATCTAATTTGTGTAAACAAAATTATTTGCAAAGAAATCCGTTTTGTTCTAGGAGTACTTAGTAGACCACCTGTTTGGGCATTACATGTTTTCCTATAAGGCAAGCTCTTTTGATGCATTATTAATAACTCAAAATCATGAACCACTGTATCACAAAATGTTTTTAAGCGAAGCATTTTGTTTATGCTTTATAATAAAGTAGAATTGTCCCATTATCAGGATGTAGATGTGGAGGACACAAAATGCTTGATGTGACATGCTGCATAATCGCCAGTACCTCTTTGGGATACATGAACGCCTTCAACGTGATGACCGCAGGACTCAACCTGCCTGTTGTGTGAAGGTGATCCATGTTAGATATCTAAGTCTTATTGGCAACTATTTGTTCCATGAGGAGGAGTAGAATGGTAAAAATTGGAAGTTTTTAATCCTCAATAATTATATGCTTGTAGAATTGTTCAGTCCTTTTTTTACACAGAAATCAGTTTATAAAATTATTATTAACACAGCTTTTTAAGTCATATTGTTGAAAACTGTTTAATATTTAAGTGGAAAATGTTTTTTTACAAATTAAACACGTTATAAAATAATGTAATATAATTTATTGCATTATTATTTAAATAATACCAACATAAAGCAAAATGAAATCCAAATGTACTGTTTATTAATTATTATGTATTTATGTATCTTATTCTTTTATCAGAACTATAACAAGGGCATTTTTACAGCATTTCTCACACAAATGTATACTCATCTACCAGGGGTTTTTCAGCACTGTCTGCGTCTATGGAAAACGGAGGCATTCCCAATGCCAACGGACCTGATCTCAAACCAAAATTATAACAAAATTGTTTGTTTTTTGGGGGGGGAGGGAGGGAAGAAAGAAGTGTCTTATGACTTATGATTATTAGATTATTAATGTTCCAACTCGTCCAACTGATGTGTATCATACCAACAAGCACCGATGTGGTGGAGCAAGATTCATCACCATGAACCTGCTGTGCTCCCCATTTCACAGCACATTCACACAATGCAAACTTACTCATCTGATGCTTACCTGCATTTTAGGTCAAAATAACAAATACAAACTAATTTATTTGTTAAACCTCTGACTTATTTAAGCATGATAAATTCACAATGTTTTCCCAAAATGAGCCGAATCATCGAAGCGAAAATTCCCAAAATGGACAATTTTGTCGATGAAAAATTCCCAATTTGGTCAGACTCCTTTTCCGACAAAATGGCAGAAAAACCCCTATCTACAATGCTGTTAAGTTAAGCGGTTAATACATAAATTGACTTAGAGTACTACTGATTTTCCTTCGCCTGCTAGTTAATAAAAATGTTTAGCTTAGTGTTTCTTAAATGAGATTTCATGTGTGAAGACCCAAGCAATACGGTCAAATACTTATTTAGATCATAGCTGTCTATATATGCTTTTTAACAGAGGTCTCGATCTGCAATTTTTGGGACCGAAATTCGGCCCCTTTTTCCCTGTCAAAAAGTTTATATAGTACCCCCATTTCAGACGAAAATTCACCCTTGGATTGAAAAAAAATAATTTTTTAGTGCTGTGTTACCTTTCAGCGCACCTGTTTTAACTGGTACCAGTTTCTGATATAATAACAACACGTGGTTAAAAATACAGCATAAACGAAATGGCGGAAAGGCCAGGGATAATTTGGGAACCAAAGCTTATATATGGATATATTTTTGTCTTTTTTTTGTCATGTCGCATAATAAAAAATCATATCGAAAGAAAATTACCGAAGCCATTTCTAATTAATGCAAGAAAATTAACATTTTATTGAACCAGAAAACGCATAGATTCAAATTACCGGTAATGAAATCCACGAGGAGACAGAACTTAGCAAAACAAATGAAAATCAACAATGTTTCGATATCTCGACGTTGTTACCTCTTTTGAAATGTAATGAAAATGACAAGACACTGTCGTGTACTGAAATTGACAGCAAATCAATTATCTTTAAGTTTTAAACTGTGTTAACAGAAAGAAGATAATACAAACCAATAAATGATTTAAAAGGTATATATTTTGTATTCATATATAAATTGGTGGAAAATCCCCCTTTTTAAACAAACAATGCTAATTTTCCCCCACCTGAGGGTACAGGTACTGTTCCCCCAGACCAGGCAGACACCCCTGTTTAACTTTTGAATCATAATTCAGTTTAATTGTATATTTTATGATGTGTGGATTTTAAATGATGCATATTCTTTATACATAATATTGAACTAACATGTTATTATAATAGTTTGTTCACTTAACATTCGTGCAGTAATGTTTTGTAATGTGATATTATAATAAATAAAAATTTAGCAACTAGCTTCTCTTTTCTTTATGTTATTAGCTACCTCAATAGGCCGAGGGATATAGTTTTGGCATTTTCTGTCTGGAACACTTTCTTCACTGGAGCAATATCTCGGAACTGCTTGGACTGATTTCATGAAAACTTTACATGAACTTATTTATCCTATTTAACATGAAGTGTGTCAAATGCTGTTGCAATCCAATTTCACATAGCGAGTAATGGCCCATTTTTTACTTGAAAATATTCGTCAGTTTAGTGTCTTACTTACAATAGCAGTGGACAACGACTGTTTCATGGTAAAAAAAACAGTTTAATACTTTCTTAGCCTTTTGGGGCAATACCTATGTATGAAAACATAAGATTTAATAAGAAAAAATCAGAAAAATAATTTCCCAAATAATGCTTTTGTCGATGAACATTCTTCCCAATTTGGAAGATTTCGCTACTCGAATAATCCCAGTTTTGCTAGGTACTTTTTCCCAAAATAGACAGAAAAAGGCCTGCTGCAGAAACCTTTGTGCTTGCGTTCGGGTAAATGAGATTTTCTTAGTAGTTGCAAGACATATATTTCTTATTCTGAAAGATGTTCATATTTAAATGGAAAGTAGGCTTGCACAATATGAAATAAAGGAAAGATGGGAAAAAATGCTTTAAGATTTGGTGGTTTGTTTATGGGTCTCTATGGCAGTATTGTCAGTTAGTTGCAATAATACAACTCCCAGCTATATCGACCCTCCGGGTCGCTGGAAGTTGCAACTGGTAAGATGATTTACCATAGAAATTTTACCGCCTGGATTCCGGGTACTAGTTTATTGATAAAATTAGCAACATAAACTATTTTCTGGCATGAATTAGCACAAATAGATTGTCAATATTTCTATAATTAGCAAATTAAGATAACTTACATGATATGGTGTGCTCGCAGAAGAAAGATTTTAATAAGTTTCAAACACGTCAACCGTAAATGCAAATGTCAACTTGTTTGCATATCGAACATTTTTTATTAACCAAAAGAAAAATTAAAGGAACGCACATGGTGTGTTTACAACATGTACCAATAATCGGTTAAACTATGCTTTTCTCCGAACATACAATTTATGTTTTTAAGAAAGTTTATTTTCAAATATTAAACATTTGTTTTAAATGGATAGAAATGTGCTATACAATTTGTTCAAATTTTAATTAATAATTATGTTAATTGTATATGAAATGCGGTCAGACAACAGACTTTTGGAAGAAACAACAGGAACGACGACCCTTAGATCAGCCGTAAGGGAATTATAATACAACAACATCTACAGCAGCAACATTTATTAGCTCTACAGCATACAATTGCTTTTAGCCATATATAAAATAGAAAATAACAAAAGTGCAATGCATGGATTATAAGAATTATGAAAACTAGGAATTAATAGAAATTACAAAAAAACACACTGATAAGTAAAATAAGTTGAATGACTTTCAATTGATAATGATTTATTCATCAGATACTTTAATAAGGTTAGACATAAATGAAGAATTCACTTCTTAGTAACATAAGAATTATAACTTTGATATTGAGTGTTATTCATTGAATTCTGAGATAGACATTATTATAAATTATAACATAAAGTAAAACACTGGAGCATGATTTAAGGACAATGATTTATATAAAACCAGGGTTTATTATCTGATTTGGGGGAAAGGGCCTGGCCTTTTTTGAGGGGAAAAATATCTCGCGAAACGCCGGATTTTGGGGGAAAAAATCACACAAAACGCCGGATTTTGGGGGAAAATAAGGAAAGTCTTAAATAATCAATTGCTGTAAAAACGCAGTCATAAGTTGGGGGGTATACTTTGGTACCAAAATTGAATATTTTGAGTATGTTAGCTTCATAAGTCGAGTCAGAAATTTTCTGTTTACGAATTTCATAAACGGACGCCATTTTAAATGTACATGAAGTTGCGGTAGTATTCTATACATTGCACATGACGTCACTGTGGAACTGTTGAACGTAGGCAAAGCCTCACAATTGTGTCCTTATTCTTACGCCATCGCGCACTAGTTTCTCACTTATACCAAACTCACGTTCAGCAGCACTGTTGTTATTTAAATTCTCCACAAACTCTATCACACGTATTTTAAATGCATTGTCATAAGCCTGGCGTTTGCGTTTGCCAGGCATTTTCAAAGATTTATCGTAAGTCCAGTTGTGTTTTTGTTTATCTTAATAATAAATGGTTGCACTCAATAATCCACGCTAGTTATTATCCACAAACTATTTTCCGCTTTTAATCCGATGAAACAATATTATCACTGTAATCCAATTGTACTTTTAATCTGACTGTCAAAACAATTGATTAGTGTCTCGGTAAAACCTGTTTTTATAACAATGATTGACATACCCAAGAGACCGCTAACTCCACCTTTTTCTCTAAAACAGTTTCAAAGGCGGAGCTATACACGTGCTCAAGCATAATGGGACGATTGCAAGCGAGTTACAAACACGCGATTGGTTAAGCATATCGCTTCTCTAAACAAAGAAATCCAATATATGTATCCCGGAAAAAGCAACTTTTTGGAAAAACCCATTAATCTGCTGGTACAAATAAACATATTATAATTGACCCATTTATAATCCTTTCAAAATCACACACCGTATCAACCGTTATTATTTAAAGGAAGCTATCATTGGTTGATATAATGGACCAGCGTTGTTTGTACCGGGGTGATTAATGGTTTTTTCTGAACTCGTGCTTTTCCGGGATCAGTCTATTATGTCGGCGAGAAAGGTGTTCTTTATGGCTTCTTGACAGGAAACGGCTTTCCTTTGATGACGTCAAACTGTCGATATACACATATTGCGAATTTTCGCGAGACTTTAAATGATGTCCTTGATTCTTTGTTTACATGAACAGTAAAAAAACAACACCTGCTTACATGAAGACTTTGGATTAAATTATCAAAATAAAAACAAGAGTAGTCGCAAACTGTGATTATATTCATTGGTAAGTATCAGTAAAAATACGACGTTTCGTAAATCAACGATTTCTTTTATACAACAACAACTATTGCCGCGGGGATCAATCTTCGTCGAATTTCATTATTTTTTTCATGGAATTTCATTATTTTTTTATGGACCACCTCATAAGTCAATACCGGTTTTTTAATCAAATTTTGGAGGTAAAAAATCTTGACTTATGACTGCGTTTTTACGGTAAGCATATTTTACTGTTTTTAAAACAAATTCAAGAAGACAGAAAATTTAATTATGCAATATTTTTCTTTTTTCTACACTGGACCAGGTTAACTAATATATTTAAAGGTTTACAGGGGGTTTTTATACTAAGAAAGTGACGCCGATATTCGGCGTCTTCCCCTACCAGAATTTTTCCCCTAAAAATACCATTTCCCCTCCAAAATTTTTTTTTTTTCACCAAAATATAATATTTTACCCTCAAGGAAATGTTTTTCTTTCTTTTGGAAAGTCGACACTTATCCAATTTGTACCATGTACAACGCTCTCGCTCTCTCTCTCTTCCGACGAACACTCAAATCTGGGAATCCCAGTGATTCTATATATAGCTCTTAAATTACGTCATGGAAACCGGGCAACTAATCGTATTAATCATGTGACTATTTTACTGGATTCCGGTCTTGCGCGAGAAGGGTGTTTCGTCAATTAATTACCGGAAACCAGTCGAGTTTTCATCCGGGTTATGTGAAAGCCAAGATAAAAACGTTAAAACAGAAAAAAGTCTCACAATTGGTGTTCATACACGAACAAAATAAAACGTTCGGACTCGGAAAAAATTAATTGCGTTGACGCATTTTTTAAGAATGAATCATCAAAAACCGTTGAAACCCAGCAGGATTCGGAGGTACATGTAATCAACATCAATTAATACTGTCGGATTATTGTGAAAGTAAAAGTAGACAATCGGCAGCTGCCGCACCTTTCCCTGCCAATACTGTAGCAGATCTAGATCGTCAACCCATTCATCATGAAATTGAAATCATAGTATTGACATCGTTCCCCGGCCCCAGTTGAAAACATTTCCCATTATTAGATCTACACCTGCAACTTTTTTAGGACTTTGACTTTAATATCATACTTGTTCATGTGTTTAAGAACAAAAAGGTCAGAGACATGCCTCTTTTTCTAAAAAAAACCTGAAGTCTGTAGGCGAGTTATAGACATTGAAATGAACAGTTTTTATTTTTTCCCCAAATATGTCTCTTTCGCGCTTGATTTTCCCCTTTAACCCAGCGTCCAGCGTCTTCCCCTTTTCCTAAAAAAACCCCTGGTTTAAAAAAAATATATTTGAGAGGGAACAGTATTTTTTTTGGTGGGGAAAATGAAATCTAGGGTAAAATTTACCAGCTGAGGGGAACACAAAATCGGAGGGGAAAGGGCCGATTTTCGGCGGGTCACAAAGAAGGAAAAAAAAACTGAAAACAACCCATTCAGTGAAGTGTTATTTTCATCCACATATATATATATATTCGAACACCATATATTCATATATAATTTGATATATATAATCAGGGATTTCCCCAGGCGATTTTAGCCAAGCAGGCTAAAATGCGTGCACTTGAAATTTTCACAAGCGCTTGCAAGCTTTTATCCGAATTCTGTCTGCATTCGGCGAACGTTCAATCAAAACATGCACGCTCTTATCAGCGGTGTGTGCATAAGGGGCTTAGATAATACGTATGAACGATTTACGGGTCGTTCATGGGGATCAGTTATGGTATTTGTCCCCTAATAATGGTCGATAATGATCTATTATTACCGGTACAAGTGGAGTAAAAGCAATTAAAGATATGCTCAAATTGTTTGTTTGTTTTATTTTAATTAGTTTAAACTTTTTTATTTTAGCTCGATTGCATTGAAAGCCGTAGGCTTATGCATGTATAAACAATCTCAAGTCCCTTTCCTGGGACTGGAACCAGTACTTGGTGTCTTTTTGGGGAGACCGAAGGAACGCTCCCAGTGGGTTGGAACCCATGACCTCCCGATCTCTAGGCGGACACCATATCCACTACGCCACAGCAATCTTCTAAATATTTTAATTTTTTACGACTATTGCAGAAAATAAAAAAGTATAAAGAACTTGCTTCAAAAATAAACCGTAACTGATGTGTGTTGAGGTTGTGCGTAATTTAATTTATAAATACAATTAATTGGAATCAAACGTCTTATTTGAATGCTCCCGACAATTTAAAATTTGTATACACTATTTTCTTAACGGCGACTATAACTATAACTTAACAGTATTCAGATCAAATATATATATAGTTTCTTTCATATTTACGGAATTTGCTATATACCTGCAACACATTTTTCTTTGTGCATGACAAAATACAATTTAATAAACGACCAGTAGTTGGAAGGATGATTTTCCATGGGTCACAGAATGTTTTTCAATCATTTGTTTTTTTGCTTTCTGTTTATTTTGGTTGTTATTTAATATTATAATATATGACTTGAATGAAATGAACTGAGACAAATACATAAATATTAAAAGAAATGTTGTGTTCTAGTACCTCCAAAGTAGTGTGGATTTTGATTTATAACATTTAGAAAGTATATAAAGAAATCAACACCAACGGCCTGACCCTGGGGAAATGCCAGTATATATATATTATTGGCTTGTTATTATTGTCTGTTTATCATTACATTTTCATCAGTGACAATTATCCAATGAAAAATCTCTCCAAAACACCTATCACACCAACACATACGCATTTTTGCACAGCACCTCAAACAACACTGACAAAGATCACACTCACATACAGGACAATTCTTTAAAACGCAACCTTCCCTAACGCATAACACACTTTCACCCATCTCTTTAGTCAACAGTCTTTAATGCAGACCGCCTCAAGCACTCAACACTCTTAAATGTCTCTCTCAGTCCACTGTCTCCCACTAACAAACGACCATACGGATATACAACTGACGAGGACATGAAGATGCTTGTTAACATCTTAATGAAAGAGCGTCTCTGTGAGGACCTTGGGCAAAGGTGCCACCAAGGCATGAGCAAACTTAAGGACATTGTGGTGAAAAAAATCCCGTACTTAGAAAAAATTTAACTTTTATCAGAACGTTTAGATAGGAGGACATCGGTCGTCATGCCATAGTGTAGCGTTCGACGTATACCATATTGCAAGTCTTAATGAATTCTCCTACTAGATTTATCATACACAATTCAGGTATTTCAATACATGTATATACCAAAACACTCATATGTTAACAAATGAACAAATACATTACCACCTGTCAACTTAATGTACGTCTTTAATGCAGACTCGAAATATATAATGATAATTATATAAGCAATAGTAAAGTATGCTTGATTGGTTATTGTCCGCTCAGATACTACTTCAAAGTACCCGGGGTAATTAAAAAATATACTGCAAAGTATGCGGGGTACAAAAAATATATACCAGTTCTAAAGTCTTCCGGAGTATGACCGGGTGCGTATTTTCCGTATCCAGAGTACATTGTAGAATACTTCTGAGTACCCGGGGTACTTTTAAGTAGTACCTGAGCCGACAATGACCAATTGAGCGTAAATTATGTGTGGTGTCCCTCGATCGTGCTTAGGCTACTACAAAGTATCCGGTGTATGGAAACTGTACTTAAAGTGCCTCGGAATCTCGCCGAGTGCCTTTAAGTGTATTATCCGTACCTGGGGAACATTGTAGTACACCTTATAGTACACAGGGTACTTTAAAGTAGTACCTGAGCCGACAATTAACAGTTGAACATTAATTATGTGTGGTGTCCCGCGATCGTGCTTAGTCTTATGCTTTCAATAAGCACGATCACACACAGGGATATGTAAATTTATCAGCTGTATGTGTGTATATGGTACCCCGGGTACTTTAAAGTTTACTACACAGAACCTGGTGTATGGAAAATAGTGTATGGTGCCTTTAAGCGTATAATTTGTACCCGGGAACATGGTAGTTTACCTAAGGGTACACGGGGGTTCTTTATAAAAAAGTACCTGAGCCGACAGGAACCAATTGATTATGTGTGGTGTCCCTCGATCTTGCTTAGGATTTCGCTTTATGTAAAATCATTAGCTGTTTGTGTTTATATTTCATTATAACAATGCATATTCATTCTTTATTCTTTCTTGTTTTGTTTGTTAAGTTTATTTTATGGTGTTTCTTTTTTCCATTACTTTATACTTTGCGTGTGTGTATGTCTGCAATATTTTTCTATGTATACATGCATATTAAAGGGATCTATTTACGGTTTGGTAAATTGACAAAATTGAAAAAAGTTGTTTCAGATATTTGAGAGGAAACCGTATTACTGAACATTTGCCATGGTCAAATATAGCCATTATATGCATCTTTTGACGATTTAAAAACCTAAAAATTATAAAGCGTTGCAACGCGAAACGATTGAATAATTTGGAGAGTTCTGTTGTTGTCGTTAAATTTTTTGAAACTACGAAGATTGCTTATATAACGTATAAAATACGCATCTTATTATGTATGCTTGGCAAGATAGCTCAGTTGGCTAATGCGTTTTTACTTCAGGATTCCGGGGGTCACTGGTTTCGAGCCCTGCTGTGGGCTACTTTTTTTTCCTTTTCTAAATTTAATTTTGGATATTTTACTGGAGCTTTTCAAATTTAATGTTTATATTTATCAATATAAAGCATTTAATGACAAACTTCAAAACATGCCAAAATCTTTGAAAAGGCCCCTTTAAATAATCTAGCCTTATTACCGAAAACAAATATGGAATATGTTCAATAAATATTTTAATTGATGCAGCAAATGTTTCATAGCAATTCAAACCTCATTCACTTAGTAAAAAAGTAAAAGTTACACCAAAACCACATTTTATCTTTATTTTAATAACAACTTGTTTACAATGCAAACATACGACCGATATTATTCAACTTACTAATGGAACATGACACTTATCCGATTGCAGCGAGAATACAGTCATAAGAATGTGTCCTAATTCAAACTTCACTGTTATACACAATACAATTTCAACTGCTACCATAAGACCAGATCGTCAGATACTACGGTGAAAACAATTTGTGCAGTGTAACCTTTTCTTTCGCTTTGCTCTAATCGATAATTCACAACTTCCGCCATAAACGATTCGTTATCAAGTTTATGTTTTGAGCATTTCTCAACAAAATACACGCAAATTGATGTCGATTGCAACATATATTGTGTTTGTAACAATGTATTAGGTTGATTGAACTCGATTTTATAGACACTCGTCATACATATTTTTTTTTACATTATTTTTGCCTTTGAACAAAAAGAACTATGAGCTCTACGTATGTACTCAAAAAAGCTCAGAGCATTCAAGAAGAACTTCAACGATAAAGCATAAGCTTTCTAAAGCTAAAGGTAAATTTCCGACTTCATTTTATGTAATTAACAGTTAATACTAAATATACGTCCCGTTGTGATTCACATCCATACGGTATTATTCACACCTATCAGTCTATATATTATCAGTGGGACAAAACGTCCAATCAGGGGTATCAGGGGTGGCGAAATCTAAAAAAACTATACTAGTCCACGGACAACCATTTAGGAAATTTAACTTGTTTGTTGCTGAACTACACTTGTCCGTTAATGTTTATATAAATTAAAAAAGCATTTATTGATTAATGTAAAACAATGTGGAATATACCAAAATGAGTATGATTTGCTAGTTTTGTTTATAGTTGTATTTTAATAGTACATTTATTATAGCAGTATATTATAAACAATATAAAAACTTTCTAAAACTTTTAATCTTGCAAAGCTAGTGTTAAAACATGTGTTGAACATAAGTACATCGTAATCTTAACAAATTAAACTACAGGGTTTTTTTTGGCCCGATTTTATAGCCGAAATTCGGCTATGTTCCCAATCCCAAAAAGTATACTTTTTTCCCAAAATGTGGAAAAAAATTCCCAATTTCCAAAAAAAAAAAAAAAAAAAAAAAAATTATTTTTTTTATTTTTTTTTAGAAAGAAGTCTTATGCGTATTTTATCTCAATTTCAATTCAATTACATCTAACAAAGTATTATAAGATTTTGTTCTTTTAATTTGAATGATTATAATGAGTTATATCAAATTTAGTATTTCCCTAATCAGTGGACTTTTCATGTGGAAAAAAGGCTAATGAATTTATTTTCCCAATTTCATGAAAATGCCGATAAAATTCCCAATTCCAAAGCCATGGGCTATCTTCCCAAAAAGTGGAAAAAAAACCCTGAACTAGTCCAATATGTCGACCTCATCAGACTGAGGCTCTGCGCCGCTACTGGTAGCAATTTTATTATCATCAACTGGCAACCATTGAAAATCTGTGAGCCAAGTATCTTAAAAAGTTCTGGTGCGTTTACTTAGATCATATTTTTATCATAATCTTTCTTAGTTTTTTTGGGAGGTGGACTGCTCAAAGCTGCGGGTTTCTGCTCCGTTGGTGAAGATTTAAAAAAACTAAATGTTCCATTTTTACCATTAAAGTTGTCATAAATAACAAGGTAGACCGTGTTTTGATTATCTTACTTTGATACTTTTTATTTCCGTCTGATTGTAAAAATAAAGAAACCAGTCTTTACACTGTCTAAAAGTCGGGCCAAATGTTTAAAATGCAGCATGCTCCTGGTCTCTTACAGAATAAGGGAGATCACTGCGCAGGAGAGTGCCCGTATTTTAGCTTGATTGCTCCGCAAATAGCACTGACAATGTAATCGCATGTCAACATCCGGTTTTGTAAAACTTAATTACGGCTTTTATACAATGTATTTTTTGTATACTTGGACCCGACTTTTAACAAACTTGTTGTCCACGGACAGCTTAATTGAAAAAAATCAGTTGCCCAGACAAGCAAATGTACGACTCGGGCAACTCAGACATTTGATATCGCCACCCCTGCCAATGGCAATCCGCAATGCCTCCCCACACAAATATGCTATAGTCTGGTTGAGTCGTGGGTAATTTTCATAAAGTTGTTACATCACAAATATTTTATAAATTTATGACCATGAATCATAATGAAAATAATGATTAACCTTTCTTCTTTAAGATTTGTTGCATTTTTCCGAATGTTTATCGTCTTTAAACATCAAAATAATAGACTGTGTTGATAGTGTCAAACTACTATCATAAAAATAAGCTTCCGGTTGATTCGTGGGTTCTGATTGGCTGCCAGAAGTTCAAGATTTGCATACTATAAATAGCCTTTAAACTGACCTTGCAGGACAGGTTAATTTCTTGTGAAAAAATGTCAACAGACGATGTAGCATGGTTAATACTCATAAATAAACAATTTTGTGTTACTTTGAAACACTATATGAACAATACATAAATGAGGAAATACTTCATAAGGACCTTTCAAGTTATGATGAATTACACTATTTACTTGTTTTTGACGCATTTTTGATCGGAAAAAAATGGTGACCGTGTCAAAACATTTTTCGTAACGAACTGCATCATGTGCAAACGTTCTATCGCAAGATTTCACGCCATTTCTATACCCACAAATCAAACAGAACCCACGACTCAACCAGTAACAACCATATGCATATCAGAGGCACGAACTGGTATAGTCCAAATAATTAGACGTAAGCTACCCCGCTTACGTCTAAACGGCTACCGTCGTTTTCCTATAGCAAATTGAGTTCAACTTAAACTTCAGTTTTTCTCGTTAAATCTTTGCTAATGCATAAAATTATCATTAATTAGACATAAATGTGAGCGATTACCTCTTAAATGTGTAAAAATTGTGCTTTTAAACCATTTATGTACATTTTAAAAATAAACATACACAACACACGAAGTGTGTTTGTCGTTTATAGAATAACATTGAATTATCTTGAACGAAATTATTTTTTGAATAGGTTACACATAACCAATTGTTGTTGTACAACAAACCACATCACTTTTTAGCTTTCTGTACTTTTTAATTAAATGAAACCTATATGTGTGTGTTAAAACTACCAGTTGTATCACGGAGTGTATATTGATAGGAGATGACAGCGATTTTCCTTGTCCAATTGGGAAAAGTACCCGTACCGGTCCGATTGGGAAAAATTGAGTCGTGAAAACCTCAAAATTGGGAAAAATCGAGTTGTGAAATCCTAAAATTGGGAAAATCGCGTCGTGAAGTTTGGGTCTTATTGAATACATCATACAGTTCATACTTAATTGAACATATCCATTTAAATAATCATTTGCAGGCATGCCTTAATGACCATTAAGTTGTAAAGTTTATATAAATAACAAAATATTATAAAGAACACACCAAATCAATTACTAGTAGTTTTAATCTCTTTTAAAGCAATGTCTCTCTCTTTCATTTTTGTGAAAATTTCAACAATCTTTGATGTTTGATCATCACTCAGTTGCTTGCATCCCTCCCTGCACAGCATCATTATTGCTGTTAATGTGTCCTGTGATAGATGGTTCCGATTGATTTTTTGGCATAATATTTGCTATTATGACTCATTTCAAACTACGATAAGGTTACAAACCGACGTAAAACAGTACGCTGGCTGCCTGGCAAAAGAACCGGAAACAGTTACAACTCTATTGATTGAATGCGCTGAATAATAAAACCCGAAATTAATCGAGCGCGTGGTTACACACAACTATACGATTTTCTTTGTTCGCTCGCCGAAAGTTGGTTATTTTACGAAACTTTCTATCGTTTTGAGAAAAAATTCGGACGCTGATTGGGACTTTTCCAGATGCCGATAGGGAATTTGGGAATTTTCGCTCGATTGGGAAAGTACCGTTTTGGGAATTTGGGAATTTTCGTTCGATTGGGAAAGTACCGTTTACCGGTACTTTATAAAGAAGGAGGAAAATCGCTGGATGATTCGACTATTTGACCCTTACTGTAGTAAATTCAATCTTATGCAAAAACTATTCATTCGATTTTATTGGTTTATACGTTATCTTGTTGCTTATTAATTCCTCTTTCAAAAAATATACGTTTTAGTATACTCCCGTTGCTATTAATGGATTTATAGCGAGATAAACACAAGAAATACACATTTTATGTTTTACCACCGCGCGTTTTACCGTGTTGTGGCTATCGATCTTGTACAATTAGCGTAAAGCGAAGCGCCGAGGTTATACATTTTGATGTACCCACTCACGTCTTTTGTTGAATTATAGTTTCATTTCTCGGCCGATTTTGACAAATTATATATCATTAGAAAGCTTACGTTCCGTAGTAAACAGATATATAAACATATATTAAGTGTTTCTTCTGATTTCGACAGCCCGGCGAGTTATAACTTTAACTTTTGCAAATATCATACCGTATTGGAGTTTTAGAATCTAGATTTACGGTTGACATGTTCGTACTTAATACCAATTTGTAGCGTTTATATTTGGAGTTCAGTTTTAAAAATTACATCTTGCTTAGGAGAATAGAATTCTGTATACGATAGAAAAAAATTGTTTAAAAAAACGAAAGTAATTAAGGAATGAAGGCGGAAGAAAGTAGCGCCCGTTCCTAACGCACTGAACTGATGCTACGATCTTGGCGATTATGCTTTTGTTTAGAAACCGGCCATTGAATTTCCTTTGCCATGATTATTATATTTTTGATGGAATATATTGTGGTATTTTGTTCACGAAACATATCAATAAAGCTTATTATAAATAAATCTTAACAAATTAACGATTTCAGCTCTTGTTTATAACACAGAAAGGGTGATAACTTTATGATGAAACAGCTTTTATAGCGGATCCTCTCGATTTTATTCGGCTTTGCATGCATACTTTAAATAAAATGGGTGTCAAAAACATTCATCGTTTGCTGTTAATTATCAACGAGGGACTTATGTATAATTATATGAAATGTTATTTACCTTAAATTATCAATTTATTAAAGATTCTTGAATATCACGGTCGGTGTTACGCATTTCGTATTTTGACATCAGGGCATCATGTCCAACTATTCAAAATCATATTTTTTTCACTGGGACGATGACGGCTTAGATTCAGACAGGCAGACAGATAGTTTATTCAGACTTATACAACAGTACATCGTCTTCAACTCAAATATATAAATTATTTTTAGACGAATTGTTAGGTGATTACACATATAGCAGTGATGATTCTGAGAATGTTGCCATGTTTCTTATCCGTGTAATCTAGAGTCCGTGGTTTGAGCATTTTTATCGCGGTGTTCAATAAAAGATATCTCAATAATCTTGTTTATCGATAGATCTGTGGTTTTATTGCCCCTGTGTTCAGCACAAACCAATTATCTCTTTATGATCAGATACTGTGCCGACCAATACTAAATAGCACTATGGTGTCATACGCCACAGCAGGGACCTATACTTGTGATCATGGAGTCTTAGTGCAAGACTTAAAAAAGTATGTTGTTTCGCTTGCGGTTGTTAAAGCTAAAACGGGGCTTCCCAGCTGGCACAGCTGCAGATATTCGGATTTGAATACCTAAACTTATTCAGACCTTATTCTTAACTGTTGCGCGTTTTACGATATCGGATTTTAGGCGGGAATACAACTCAGTGAAACTATTCAATTTCTTATACAACATTAAGCATATTAATAGTTATTGAAATTAACAATATCAGCGACATCTTTTTAAAGACTAAACACCTTTTCAAGTATCGAATTTAACATGTCAATAAAATATATTAATACCAAAAAAGGCTTCATTTAATATTGTTCACATTAAACCTTTAAATGAAAGTGTCGCTTTAACCATTTTCCGTGTCTTATCCGCGAATCGTTTGCTAAAAACAGTTAACAAAAAGGGCAACACGTTCTAATTCTTAATGAAATACAAAAATAAGTATAACATAATTAATAACGTCCATAAACACACGGCAAGATCAACGTTTTAATGGAAAACTAATATGACATTCCACGTAAATTATTATTTTCGTCTAAATCGAATACTATATATAGAGAAACAATGTATTTATAACCGACCAATGAGGTAACATTATGCAACTTTCAATTTACACAGTGCTATATGGCAACAATATGGAATTTGAACAGTGGTAGTGTTTTAAGGTCTGGACTATCATTACTTGTAAGTTTGTATAAACATTTTTCTAATGCAATTAGTAAAATAATGTTTATATTTTATGTTTAATAATTTATTGCATGATTATTCTGTGCTGTTATATGAATTTGATGCCGTTAAAGCTTCCGACATGAATTCATGTCGGAACGATGCTATTGCAAAATAACGTTAAACGATATGAGGTCGATGTAAATCGACCTCAAATTTATAGGAGTAGAACTACCTGTAGGATACCTGTAGGATGATTTTGGGCTCTGTGGTAAGGACTCAAGTCCTTTTTAAACCCCTCTTCTTATCGACGTCTTATGGTACTGTATCCGTATGTGTTCTCACAACTAATAAAAATAGCCCTTATTCAGTAAAAAATAGTTCCTTAAGTATGGTAAAGAATGAATGTCCTTTTGACAAACAACAGTTGTGATCACTAAAACTTATACACTATGTCCCCATTCCAATGTAGATCAATCCTGCTCTTGAATTCTAATACATTCTTGGCATCAACTACACATTGAGGCAAGTCATTCCACATGTTAATCACTGGTAGTGGCATGAATTATCAAAGTGTCGTGCTGTGGTAAAAGGTAATAGACTATAAGTAAATATATCGTAAACCAACAATATGAATTAATTATTTAAGGCCTTACCGAACATTCCACGCAGAATGGAGTTTTGTGTTCGTTCCTCGGAAATAAACAAACGAAATTTTCCCGCGATGTTTACTGTGTCAATGTTTTATGTAGTCGTGAAAATAGCGTTTTTAACAATTCGTTCCTCCGCATTTGGAACCAAAATGTTATTTTTTTAACAAAGTCCTTTCTCAAAGTCAGTAACAGCGTCGTTGCTATGTGTAGTTGCGATTAATCAAAAATTTTATTGAAAACAAATCATTGAACATAACTGTGCCAAACAATATCAGTTTCCGCATATTAACATAAATGTACACAATTAGAGGAACATATGCCCCCTTCATATATGTTAGGGTTATGACTGAAAAACGAAAAGGGCTTATATCCGCGGAAAGAGCTTTTATTGGGTTTTATAACAATCTGAACACTTCGGACAGTGGGCTACACATCGCCAGTATGGCGGTATTGTCCGAGGATTCCCGATTGGGTTTTTAATAAACTATTACAAAATTGTAACGAATATTGAAATAGAAAAAAAAATCATATTAAATTATGTGCATACTAAACATTTTCACCAACTTCATGATGTATTGATGAATGCGCGAAGGTTTTTCTGGTCAAACAATGAAATACGGAAAGGGTCGAACACAACGGAAATGTAATTCTGTCATTTTCCTTAAAAAGTATAATGTCCCTTACCGTGGTGTTAATTAAGGGCCACATGTCAAATTGCAAGTATACTGTATCGGATTATAATCGATAATCAGGATAAATATACATATAATTCAATAAAGATAAAGTCAGTATAGGTACAGTATACGTGTTTGTACATTGGAGTCTATTTTTGTATCGCATTCTATAAAATAATAATTATTGCATAATTTTCTTCACATGCTTCAAAGTCATTTCGTCACACTAATGACGTCATTTTGTGTTTTGAAATGTATTGATGCATGCCACGGGAGAAAGGTTACTTTTCAGCGAAAGGGAAACAGCTGTTGATTATTTTCTTGTAAAGGGGGCATAAAGGAAACATTCACTCGTGATCATAGAACAATAATATTTTCACTTATGGCTGCGCCATTCTTGAAAATATATTGTATATGATCTCTCGTGAAATAACAAACGATCTTACACTGACATGAACAAATATCCTCTATTTAATATTTTTGCATAACACGTCGTTTCTGTTCGTTTATTTTCCTTTTTTAAAAACAACAAAAGCATTGGTGTATCGTTTCATCATTATATTCATTTTTGGGTACAATGAGGTAATAATATACATTTCAACAGATAATAATATTACATATAAGTTAAATGTCGATTTTATATCAATAATTCAAATTAAAATTAAACCACCAAAAGCCCCAGTCCCAGTATTGTTTAATTGTTCAGAAGAGTGATGACATATTGAAAAAAATCACAAATGCAAGAGGGACGGGTCTTACAAAGGGTTATGGGTTACATAACACAGCTGTTCGAAATAAATATGGTAAAAATGTACAACTATTCGAAGTATACATGGTAATAGCTGTTTAATAACAGTATATTAACGACTTTTGAATTCTTACATGCGAGTTTATAAAAACATCATGGGGATGCTGAACAGTGAATAAAACTTGGCTGGCCTGGTTATGCAATTCACTACAATCCAAACACTTGTTCTGAATCAAACCCGTTTTGCTTCAGGGTCAGTTAAATCCTGAAAATCACAAAAACAAGATATTAACAACAGTAAGTAAATTTTCAAAACAGAGCCAGTAAAACGAATCAATGTGTGATTAATATTAATGTATACATTTACAAAAACATAGTTGCGTGTATTTCATAATTCTAAAATTAGCGCATTTGCAGGATGAGACGGGTTTACAGGATGTTGGGTTCTAGTGGTTGCGATGAGTTCAAAGTATAAAGAAAATAAAGAGACCACCAACAATTTGCTGTCAAGTGTCTAATGGTCAAGATATATTTCGGATTAAACACAAACACACAAGTGTTGGTCTTTTTTAGAAGTAATCGCCCAAATCAGCCCAAACGCGACAAAACTCTCGGGAAGACATCAAATTCAGGCGACATACTTTGTCCCACTTTTGCCGAGCACTCCGGTCCCACGCAATTGTTGTTGTAACCTGAACAATAAACACTATGCACTAAGGTTGTTTCGAAGTGTATTAATATGAACATTGTCAAATTTCACAAGTAAGATGTGACTTAAATTTTAAAAATAATATCATAACCTTCGATTGGCAGAAAATAAACAGCTCAGCTTGTAAAACCACGGGGTCATGTAGTTTCAGAGAAAATTATGCGACTCATTTTTATATTGAAGTATGTATAAACACTGTAACCCCACGCAGGGGTAAGGCGCCTTACTTTCGTTCTACGATGATTTAAAAACAGATCTTGTGATAAAAATAAGGACCTAAATAAGCTACCTAGGCAAATATCAGCCTTTGACTCACAATTTGTTATTCACTGAATTAACATAAACAAAGAATAAATGGCATGTTGTATTTCAATACATACGGTATTTTCGAAGAACTATAACCTTCTATTCCTTAAAATGATTCTCTGAATTGTAAAGTATGCGTCAGTTGTAAGATTGAAAAATAGTGATGGTAGTAGTAGTAGTAGTAGTAGTAGTAGTAGTAGTAGTTGTAGTAGTAGTAGTAGTGTAGTAGTAGTAGTAGTAGTAGTAGTAGTAGTAGTAGTAGTAGTAGTAGTAGTAGTAGTAGTAGTAGTAGTAGTAGTAGTAGTAGAAGTAGTAGTAATAGCAGCAGTAGCAGCAGCAGCAGCAGCAGCTACAGCAGCAGCAGTAGAAGTAGTAGTAGTAGTAGTTGTAGTAGTAGTAGTAGTAGTAGTAGTAGTAGTAGTAGTAGTAGTAGTAGAAGTAGAAGTAGTAGTAGAAGAAGAAGTAGTAGTAATAGTAGTAGTAGTAGTAGTAGTAGTAGTAGTAGTAGTAGAAGTAGTAGTAGTATTAGTAGTAGTAGTAGAAGTAGTAGTAGTAGTAGTAGAAGTGGTAGTAGTAGTTGTAGTAGTAGTAGTAGTAGTAGTAGTAGTAGTAGTAGTAGTAGTAGTAGTAGTAGTAGTAGTAGTAGTAGTAGTAGAAGTAGTAGTAATAGCAGCAGTAGCAGCAGCAGCAACAGCAGCAGCAGTAGTAGTAGTAGTAGTAGTTGTAGTAGTAGTAGTAGTAGTAGTAGTAGTAGTAGTAGTAGTAGTAGTAGTAGTAGAAGTAGTAGTAGTAGTAGTAGTAGTAGTAGTAGTAGTAGTAGTAGTAGTAGTAGTAGTAGTAGTAGTAGTAGTAGTAGTAGTAGTAGTAGTAGAAGTAGTAGTAGAAGAAGAAGTAGTAGTAGTAGTAGTAGTAGTAGTAGTAGTAGTAGTAGTAGTCACAGATTATACGTTTCAGAAATCATGCATTATACAAATTACACTTTTCAGAAATTATACTTTTTACACATTACACTTTTGATAATTATTGTTTTTTATTTTTTTAAATTACTTTTTCATTGATTCGTATTTTTGAACTGTGTTGAATCAATTTTTTATACCTTTTTCGTTGAGTCGTATTTTTGAACTGTATTGAATCAATTTTTTATGTGAAAATTTTTATAACAATAAAACGGAAAATGTGCCAGTATAACAAAAAAATATGAATATATTTAACAACAACTGAAACGACAAAAACTCGCATTGTGAAGGAGATCAAATTGATGTTTGTGGATCAATGTCCCAATGTTCATTGATAAGTTAATTTGTATTTCAAAGTGTATGAGGTCCTTACGCGTCCGTGACTGCATTTACTTTCTACAAACAAGGACGTTTGGTCGAATACTGAATTAAAGCAGCAATTTACAGCAATTAAGTTATTGTCACTGTATATGTAATTTTGGTGTGCTGTTGGGCGGAGATCCGGAAAAAAACAGAGGACATCCCTCCACCCGAAGAGCAAACCGGACATGTGTATATTAGATCCCCGGTGATGCCTCTCCTAGCTGCAATGCGTGGCTCGATGACGTCACAGTTTGACAACCTATGGCGAATTTCGTGTCCGGCCAGCAATAACAACAGGAACAGCGCCAATATTTACCGCTCACTCCCCTGGATCCGCCCATCATCCCACCGCCACTTCTGGCTCCTCCACTGCCGCCATTTCCGGCGCCCATACAGAACGGGCCCGTGCAGCCGCCATTACCGCTTCCACTGACTACCGGAAACATCGGGTTGATGCCGCCTGTAATGAAGAAATGCAGTGCTTGTGTATATACGCGCCATGTGGCATCTTAAAACAAAATTTGTTGTAAAATATGGAAAAAAACATCTTCATTATCCTGGCGACATTAAAAAAATCTGATTTATCCATTAAGAGTCATTCTTCCATGCAACTCTATCCAGCTCCTTCTTTCATAGCATGAAGTATGATTTGGACCCCTATATCACGTTTCGATTTATTTTCCGCCAAGAAGCGGGACGGACGAACGATACAAGCGAAATGTATGATCCGAACTCACTTCGTAGGCATCGCACGCTCGAAAATGACCTCAATTCATCAATTTCCCCACATCAGGCCACTGCAAAGACACAGTTTAAGTCATTATAATAGTGAAATACATGTTCAATTAAACATACATAGGTCATGCAATATAGAAGTTTAAGAGATTAACTCAAGGTTTTATAATGTCGATTTGCGGATGCGTAATATTTTCTTAAAATAGTGCATATATAATGTACGTATTCATTAAATGTGCGTGTTTTGTGATTCTTAAAGCGGGACTGCACGATTTTGTCAAATCTTTGTGAATTTATATAAAATGTGTAAAAAACACATAAGACATAGATTTCGATATAAATTAAAATAAAAGTTAAGAAGAACATGTGTCGAAAAAAGCGAAATAAGCCAGATATTTTATTCTGAAATCGAAAATGTCTGTATTATAGTCGAATTCGACAGCAAGCATATCATGCATATACGATGTGAATCTAAATTTATTTTTACGGATCATTTTAATTTCCGGCAACGATATCTATTCATACGACACACAAACACTAACTCCGGTCCTTATAAAAAAGACGAATGCTTCGGTTATTGTAGGAACATATGTACGAAATATCTTCGTCACAATCGGCTCGGGGAGCTAATCTGTATTTGCTGCATTTTATGAAATTGGTCTTCAATGTATAATTTTTTTCTTGACTATTTTGTGTTATTGTAACATATTTTGTATCAATTTATTACAATTCAACACATATGAAATTCGTGCAGTCCCGCTTTAATACACATATTACAAAAAACTAATTGAGATTATTCTTCAAAAAGTCGTCGCACACATAAGTCCTTTCTTTACATTCATTTACACATTAATGTTATTTAATCGGTTAACCACGGGTGGTCGGACGGAAGGACATGTGCAATGTATCATGTTTCCCATTCCGTGTGGGCATGTAAATAAACAGGTCAAAACTTATATTGAAAAAGAGACAAGGGCGTTGTCTATGTGTTTTACCATAACATGAATTACACAATGTCTTCTATGTGTTATACCATAACATGAAGTACAAAATGTCTTCTATGTGTTATACCATAACATGAAGTACAAAATGTCATCTACGCATATTGAGGTTTTTGATAGAATACCATCAACGGGGTCATTTGTTATTTGTCTTTTTATTTAAACACCGTATGAGTGTATTTTAAAATTTGCCGCAATAAGACACTATTGAATTAGTTGAATGCTAAACCCATTTCTTTATGGTTGGAAATTATGAAAGCGGTGATACAACTCGGAACCCCTCGACCAAAAGATGGACACTATATTAGCCGCGTTCTTGGAATATTGGGTTTAATACATATGCTTTATAAACGTCTCAAATTAGTATGTGCAGTCCGCAAAGGCTTATCAGGGACGACACTTCCCGCCAAGACTGGTAATTTCGTCTAGAAGACATTTCTTTTAAACAGTTAATTCCTTAAAAGCGGAAACTGTCGTCCCTGATTAGCATGCGCGAATTCCTTTCAACATCATTTATGCATTAAACTCCGTTTTACAAGAACGAGCCTCATATTTTTTTGATGAGGTTAAATGAAAAAACGAAATAACAGTACCTCCGCTTCCCGGACACATCGGCCCGAAACAACTAGAAGACGTTAATAGCTCCTCATGCGTCCATCCCGCCAACTGAAGCGCTCCCGTCACTGTCTCCAACCGACGCTGCATTTCAGGGATCACCACCCCCGCCACTGCTTCCGGTTCCTGAACCAGATCCCCAAGAGTCTCTTCCAGCACTTGCGCCGTGACCGCTCCCGGATGATGAGAGCCCGTTGCCGCTTGAAGAGCTCATACCGGATGCTGAAGTGGTTGGTTCTTTTGTGGTTTGTTCCAAATTTTGCTGTGACGCGGAATGCTGCGAAGATCCTAGAATGGTATTCGTGGAGAGTCCATACTTTTTCTCTAAAGTGAAAATGCTTAAACATGTAATGCATCATCATCAATATCATCAATCTCATCATCATCATGATCATCATCATGATCATCATCATGATCATCATCTTGATCATCATCATGATCATGATCATCATCATCATCATCATCATCATCATCATCATCATCATCATCATCATCATCATCATCATCATCATCATCATCATCATCATCATCATCATCATCATCATCATCATCATCATCATCATCATCATCATCATCATCATCATCATCATCATCATCATCATCATCATCATTATCATCATCATCATCATTATCATCATTATCATCATCATCATAATAATAATCATCATCATCATCATTATCAGAACCGACATCATGATCATAATCATCAATTACAATAGCATCCCCGTCGCTACCATCATCAACCGACACATCATCATGGATATCATCATAATCATCATCAACATCATGAGCAACATGGTTAAAATCAACCATATCATCATCATTAGAAGCAGCCTCAGAAGCAGTAGCACCACCACCTACATCATAATCAATCGGCACCATCATACAAATCATTCCTATTCTCATCCTTCTACAATTCTTCGTCAGCATCATCAGCATCATGACTTCCACAAACATAACCCGCTCAAAAAAACATCACCCCCACCATCATCATCACCAACACTACCACAGATCAAGTGATAATTCTACACGGCTCTGAATCCAAGCAAGCGCACGTCTGACAGCCAGTCTCATCTGTTGTGGTGCTTAGCGTGTAGCCATCGTGGCACGACAACATGCACATGTCGTTGCACTTTCGGTACGTGTCGCCACTGATCGGAAGTGCACCTGGTTCGTGTAAGTAAATAATATCGATCTTAATCTTCTAAGTTAACTCAAGTTTTGTTTTTAATGCAAACGTCATACATAATACATATCCTTTTGAAAATAGCTAAAATACGTTTAGTTGAAATAATGATGCGAAATACGATTGATAAAGATATGGAACAAAATGCTCAATAAAGCACTCGCTAAACAAAATATATTTAACGCCTTCCTTTTAATAACGATATGAAACGCATCCAAACGGAATACATGTGCAAAACCCTTCTGCATCTTGAAACATATTGATTACCATTCCCTTTGTTGGTCTCATGCGTGTCGGCACTTGTGTTCATCCACCACTTGCTTGAACAATTCTTAGGCGTCGGTGTGCATGCATGACTCGATGACGTCGCCACTGGTCGCATTGCGCAGTCGCAGACTCTGCACTTCCGGTTGTCCACAGCCGACGGCGGGCAGCGGTTTTCCTCATTTCCGGAAGTGTTTCCAGAATATGGGAAAAGGAATTGTTGAAACGCCATGCCACCTCATAACAACGCGAGCGAGGGGAATTCCGGGGTTTCAAGGTACTTGACATTTAGCTGCGATTATAAACGATTTGACTTTTTATATAATATTACTAAAGGAATTTTAACAACTATACTTACTTCTCTTCTCAAACTACATGTTACTGCTATTTTGACATGTGTGCTTCTAGAACTACCAGTAGAATTGCTACTTAATATTGATGATTGAATAAATACCAAATTTTTAAAACGTCCACAACAGAAATCTTTATCTTAATTGTTTACTGAAGTATGCGCCTGATAAAATCAAGTTCTATTTATTAAGAAAATAACGATAAATTTTCACAATGACAACACTCCATAAAACAAAACAAAAACAGTATTATCATCACTGTACCATTACAAATAAGTAAAATCAAAATCGACGCCCAAATGACATCCGACCCATTTGTAAATAACAGCGTCAAGAATACTTATGTCATTATTATTGGCACTAAAACAGCGCTGCACCTCGCGCGTGTTACTATTTTGCAAAAGACGTCGTTTCCGAAAACGTAAAATATAAAAGGGCTGTCCGATGTTTGATAACACTGTTACTAAATATGCATTAAGAAGCTCATATGTCTACCATATTAACCTCAATTGAGTAAAGGCTTATCAACGCCGTGGTGTTATGGACATGGTGTCCGCCTAGCGACCGGGAGGTCACGGGTTCGATCCCCACTGTGGGAGCGTTCTTTAGATTTCCCCCAAAAGACACCAAGTACTGGTTCTAGGCCCAGGAAACGGACTCGAGAGCATTTCAAATAAGTAGTAAGTACTTTCAATGCAATCGAGCTAAAATAAATAGGTTTAAACTAACGCGGCTTTCTGTCAATATGGGCGTAAAAGAAGGTTTTTCAGCCCGTGTTCTTAAAATGGCAGACCGTGACAGTTACTCGAATAAAACATACAGATTACGGTTTGTTTTATTGATATTTTACCCTATCTTGGTGCGACTGTTTCGACTGTTTGCGCTTAAATTATAACATACAGGTCCGTTTTCTGGTAAACACTGGTATCGGATTTCCGAAAGCGCGACTGAAGTTGAACTGTAGGAAAATGTTTGATATCAAATATATGTTCAAAATTTGAATTGCTACTGATCTGCTGTTGATAATATGTAATAACCGACATGTACCTAAATTATTTAGAGATGCTTAACTTAAAATAGACATTTAAATAAATAATTTTAGTACTTTGACATTCTTTCGTAAGGGTTTATAAATTGGTGTTCTGTGGTGCATGTTATTAAACATAAGAATTTACGCTATGATGATTTTTTCTTTCTCACTCTAAATGTTTTTAAATCATCTAAAATAACTTAAGGTCAGAATTGTATTAAAACTATTCTTAGTGTCTTCCACGCGTCCGTTATTTAAAACTGGCCGTAACTATGTTCATCTTTATCTAGTTTTTTGGACACTACAAAATAAAATCGTAACTGAACTTTTAAATAAAACGGACTAAGGACTTTCATAATGAAATATCTCAGAAATATTCCCTGAGCAAGAATGTTCACGATCGAACGATCTTCACATCGAAAGAACCCTTAAAGGCGCAAACATGTTACGTTCTGACATTTGTAAATACTTAATTGCATTAATGTCTTAAATGACAGACATATATTTTATTTAAAGGGGCCTTTTCACAGATTTTGGCATTTTTTAACTTATTCATTAAATGCTTTATATCGATAAATGTAAACATTGGATCGTAAAAGCTCCAGTAAAAAATCAAGAATAAAATTAAAAAAGGGAAAAGAACATTGCCCGGACTAGGTTTCGAACCAGTGACCCCTGAAGTCCTGCCAGAGTCCTGAAGTAAAAACGCTTTAGCCTACTGAGCTATTCCGCCGAGTACACATATTTGACGTATTTTATACCTTATATAAGCAATCTTCGTAGTTTCACAAAATTTAACGACAAAAACAGAACTCTCAAAATTATTCAATCGTTTCGCGTTGCAACGCTTTATAATTTTTAGGTTTTAAAATCGTCAAAAGATGCATATAATGGCTATATTAGACCATGGTAAATGTTCAGTATTACTGTTTTCTCACAAATATCATAACTAAAACGAAAATTTGCGAATCTGAAACAACTTTTTTCAATTTTGTCAATTTACCAAAGCGTGAAAAGATCCCTTTAAGACTTGTACAGAGTACATCGCCTAAACACATACATTTGCAAAGAACATGTTAACATGATAAAGCATTCTTATTTCCGGATTTTGTGAAAAATGAACCAACAGTTTGGAAAAAGGTAAATTACCGTAAATGACGATACCATTTCTTTAATATCATAATTCACAGGAACAAACCTATCGTAAATGTCGAATTTGAAATTACTAAATTCAGTCGTAACTATAACTTGTCGTATGATGGTAAATAAAAACAGAGCCCTTATCAAAAATACCGCTGACTTCAAATTCGCTGGTCGGTCCTTGTTCGTCCACCTCTGATTGCGCTATACGGAGAGATACGGAGGGGAGGGGGCAGTTGTGTCAGAGGGATGACCTTTATACCTTCATGTAACTCTCTATGTGCCCAACGGCAGAGAGTGGATATGGGTCAAATTGATAACCGTGAAAGGTCGCCATTTGATCGATAAACAAGTTCATAATCGAATAAATAAGTAGATTCATATTGAAATGTTTTAGCATAATTAATTAGCACATATCGCCGTCAATAAACGAATATATCAACCTTATTTGAGAAAAAATACAAATGAATTTTGCTGAAAGAATTATATATGTACGCTTTATACATTCATTGATTAATGATATGTCGTCGGAAGGACCATCCGAATGCCCGACCGACCTACCGACCGACCTACCGATCGACGGCTAAATTACAAACTTACAAGAAGAAATCTTAATATAACTTTTTTTGAATCGCGTCCTGGAAAAACGGGGCTCAATGCGCGGGCGTACAGTGTCGTCCAAGATTGGCCTGTGCAGTCCGATATTGCTAATCAGGGTCGACACTTGCCACTGTTATGGTATTTTGCGTTTAACTAAGTCTCTTCTAAGCGAAAATCTAGGTAAGGATGAAAGTATCGTCCCTGATAAGCTCGGGCAGACTGCAAGGCTAATCTGGGACGACACTTAACGCACATGCATTAAGCCCTGCTGTACCAGAGCGAGACTAAGATGCATAGATCATCAGCCGATTGGTTACTATGATGGCACGGCTTTGAAAGTATGTATGATATGAAACCGTCCAATGACTGCTGGTTTTTAAAATATCAAAATAAGCAGGGTTTCTTTCCAAAAAGAATGGTATTGGAAAATGCAAACTTAACATAATACAGTCTATTTTTGTTTCTTAAACGTTAATATATGTTAATATATGTAACATTTTCATTTATGTGATTTTAAATATCTGTGTTCTATCATTTGCATTCTTGGAAATATTTAAAACGAGGGCAAGCTGATTTTGTGTTCCGTTAAGGCCACTCGTTGTTTAATATATTATAAGCACGAGAAACCAAGTCAAAAAGCGAAACTGCAAAGCGAAATTCCGATGCGCAATCATGAAATAAATATCGCAATTTGGCATCGTAATTCCGTGACATCGTTTCGTGTTTTGAGTGCATTCCTTTATCTGTTTAAGGGTGACAATACGGTAAAAAGCTCCGGTATCACCAATGATACGTATATTTTCCCTGTGATTATTTTCAACTAATCATGAAAGCAAAACAGATTTTATGAAACAATACATGGTCCAAACAAGCACTTAGAAAAATACCTTTTGAGTTGTTTTTGAGTGTGTCGCTATTGAAATTCTGAATACATTCGAATCGAAGTATGCAGCGATATTTTGTCTTGTAATCTTGCTTAATCATACCGGGTAATTGTTCATGACTATTTCAAAGGGCGTAAGCGGAAAATATAACACATATATTTTATTATTATACAAGGTATAATAATACAAACATTGTTGTACGAGTAGAAGTTCGTGTAGGAGGCCGCCATGTTGCGCCCGTACACGTGCGTCTAGTAGAGCAGGTGATAAAACACGAGCATGTCACGAGTCTCCGTCCTATGCCACGTGACGCTGAGTTGACTGCAGCACTCGGAACCCTGAAATGCACGTTCTAAAAACTGTTAAGTTTGTATTTAATAGAGCAGGGTAGAGCAACGGACATCGTATGAACAGTATACTATTTTAATTAAACGCAGCGTTGCTGCGATTATATTTCCTTATTTCTTATAAAATGTGGGACGTAGATGTACGATGAACAGAAACACAGATTACTGCCTAAAAGTTGTGTAATAGATGAGGCTCGGCACGAGTAAAATAAGGGCTTATTTTATTCTTATATTTTACAAAACAGGCAGTAACCTGATATTTTCTATAAATATTCGCGCTGTTTGCCAAATTTAGATATAAACGGTCATATGTTTTTTTTCGTTTTGGGGGAACACATTTAGCCGAAATTCCCTTAACAAAAAGTGTACATTTGTCATTTACATAGTTCAAACAAAATTTGAATACAAAACAATAATTTTATAAATTTCATATTCGTCGAGGTCATGTTCGCTCAAAATAGCGTTTTACTTCTTGAAATTGGTATTAATTATGAATACGTTATATATACCGGGCTTTTAAACCATACACTGCACGTTTCATCATGTACCAAAACGTATTTTAGATATTACTACGATGTTGCGAATAACAATCTGCTAAATTATCCATTGCCATAATTTTACAAATCATGTTTATGTTACAGTTAACGTGAATAAAACAATAAAAGTGGTATAAACGAAGGCCAACTTAGTTTGAACCTTACCATCGAACGCTTAAGACTTATTTAGGCACTCTCGAGTCCGTTTCCTGGGGAAATCCGTACTTAGAATTTTGTATGTGATATTTTTTTTCTCAAGGAAATCATAAGTAATCACATCGATTAACAAAACGGTGTTCTTATCCCTTTTGGTTTATTTCTCGGATAATAATAAAGCCACTGAGGTGGCGGTCCAGGAATGTAGTCGTTTATGTTATCCGGGTGGAAACTTTCCCGCTCGAATCTGTCGAGAGATCCATGTATGCTGACACCGGCTTTCATGGCGCATCTGCCGACCTCTAAATCCTCGGAACTTCCCTTTTGCTGACAATGTTCTTTTTCTGAAAGGTAAGACACGAGTAAATCAAGTCTCACCGATCCTATTATATTCGAAACCGGTAAATCTAATGATTACCGGCCCCATTGTCCTAGAATAGAGATTATAGAGTCTCAATAGTTTCATTATCTGAGACCAGAAATAATCAACTCAGACGAATTGCGCTCCATGCCCCGTTCTAGTAAACATTGAACATCAATCGCACGTATAATAAATTTGTATTAACTTCTAACTATGGAAAAGAAATAGTGCAAAACGTGGGGTAGGGTAAATATTACTGTCATAAATCAGGACACTGACGTTTCGTTTTACATTTGCACAACACATTTATGCTTTATGTTGTGTTCACATTTTCTGAACGAAATCTTGTATTTGTACACTCTTGTTTTGCACATGTCTGCAATGTGTCGTCTATAAGCTATCCGCCTTATGCTGACGCTTGTGACGTAATGTGGCTACCAAAAACGAAATCTGACATAGTTCGAACTCATCCACATCTATGTGACAACTGGCGATGTCGACACTTTCCCAAGAAGTTAGATCACTGGCCTAATAAACACTTAAGGGTAGTTTACTTTGAATACTGAATTCTTTCGGATACGAATACAAATTTCAGGATTAAAATCTTAAAAGGTAGTTTAGCCTTGATCCATTATCAATTATAATTTTACGCATATAATTGAATACAACGCAACTTGATATATTGAGTGACAAGTTAAGTTGTTTATTTCTATAAGAGAACATGAGACACTGTATATTATTCCAATGGGACTATTAATGTATTTATTATACCTGGAATCCTTAAAGTTCACTATTACCAACCTGTATCCCAGGTGTTTATTGAAATCCGACCTGGATATATAACATTTACTGATATCTGACCTGTAATTTAGAATCTACAAGGTCAGGGCCGGGTTGCTCACAGCATCGTTAAGATAACATTACCGTTAAGCTTTACCTCCGCTTAGTACCCAAACGTAGCGTAATTTAATCAGCCGTTAACTATATGCTGCTGAAACAGTTTTAATGCTGACGTTAATTAACGCAGCGTTAAGACTTTTACGTCAGTGTTAAATCCCACAATCCATTCCAAATTTTCACTTCCGGTTCCTGTTATCCAAAATGGCCTCAAACATAGCAGACAATTCTTTTCCTGAAATAAAAAGAAAAAAACGCAATGTGAATTTTAGTACAATTGAAACTCTCAAATTGGAAGAACTTGTAAAAGAGGAGATTTTTTTTGCAATAATTACTAATAAGTTTTCAAATACTTTGAGTAACAAAACGAGAAAGGAAACATGACTTAAGAAAGCAGAAGAGATTTCTTCACAAGGGGTTGCAATTAGAAGTGCAGATGAATGTAGCAACAAGTGGCAAAAATGTAAAAGGGAATGTAAGGCCTCTGTTACTCAGGAATAGCTTGAAAGGAAGAAAACGGGTGAAGGGACCGTACCAGACGCAGCTATGGCCAACGAACAGCATGTCATAAGTTCTGAAGTTTATACAGATTCAGCATCATTCAATGTAATAAAAGGAGGAACGGGCGGCGAAGAAGCCATTTTGAAACCTAGCGTTTTATTGTGCTTTAGACCTCAATTAAAGTTAACGGCAAAAACTGCCGTTAAACTGGCCATTAAAAGCCAGCGTTATTTTGAGCAACCCAATGTTAAAGCTAATGCTGATTTTTACAGGCAAGTTTAATGATTAATTAAAGATATTAATTGACAAAAAAGTATGTCTTTTTTATTTTACGCCACGTTCAAAATGTTAACGTTAAATTAAACATCGATTACAGTCTTACAATTGATCAGATTACATATAGCAAAATGAAAAAACGATGGCATAAATAAAATATTAGGTCAATGTTGAACCCATGTAAGTTAATTTTCTCGTCACTAAATCCTAAACTACACGACAGGGCTCGTGTATATGTTTTTTCCGATACTTACTAAATAAACGTATCTGTAATCAGCAATAACCAGTATTGTCTTAAACCTTCTAAATTTCGCTGTGGTGAAGTGGATATGTCTGCTTAGCCACTGAGATGTGATGGCTTTGATCACCGCTTTCGCAGCTTTCCTTACATCTCCCCAAAAGACACCAAGTACTGTTCTTTTTCAATGAAATGGGCCATATAGCTTCCCAATAAGCCTTAGGCTTTCGATGCAATCGAGCTACAATAAGGTTAAAACAAAACAAGGGTTTATACTAACTTTCGTCGTGAGTGAGAGGTATGTCGTCCACAAGAGCATGTTTATGCTGGATCCCGACATAATTCCAGTGGCTAATGACGGTGTTGGAACTACAAGACATCATATAAGATCATAATTGTGTCCATGCCTGCAAACATGGATCAAATGCCACGAGCAGTCATTTGCGCAGTCTGTTCAGAAGTTACCCTGTCCGCCTTTAAGATCACACAGCCTCGCCCGATTGTATAGCGGACAAGGTGGTCTCAACTATACTGCGTGTCTGCACTCAGTATAATTTTGTACTCTGTTATAAACGTTAGGTACCAAAACCTTAAGCTTGTTTTGTTTTTTTTTTACACAAGTTCTGGACTTCTTCAAGTATTAAGTTTTGTTCAAGTCAAGCCTTACCAAATGAGTACATCAATAACCTTTTCAACTTGCAACCGTCATGACTGTTAATTTTTGTAATACACATTATGTGGCTAAAATTTTGAAAGCTCCGTGATCTAAACTTATACAAAAGTAACGTGTTTGTACGATTTATTCAATTGTATTTGTGTGATCAAAACTTAAAGTATATCTCCGTCAATTCAAGCCTTATAAATTTAAGCTGTGAACTGTTGGAAAAGTAACACAAGCCCCGGTTTTTTCCTCTGTTGGAGAACATGAAGTCAATTCCTATGACGACAATGAATATGAGTAGGAACGAGATGATCGCGTATTTCGAAAGGCTCTTGATAGCGCTCTGTTATATTGTACAATATGTTCAAAATATGTGCCTCATGAGTACAGTACGATTAGTAAAGACGCATATCAAACTCGTGAAGGGTTTAAAATATGAGTCACAGTCTGGTACCTTTATTCATGAACGTAGATAAAGAATCAAGCACTTTTCAAACTAAAATATGAAAAAGGTTGTAAATCGGTAAACTTCTTTTGAATCCACTTCCACTTTAACTTAAAACTTTAAATCTATGGTTCCGGATAAAGACCAAAAACTATGATTTCGAATACAAGTACAGATGCAACAAGAAATATATTTAAAAAAGATATACGGCGTTGATTGTGGTCGATGTTTATGAACGATCAAAAGTTATCTCTATGAGATAAAAAGTCGCGGATGCCTTTTTTCTGCGCAGTTTATAGCTACATCACAAGCAAATCAATTACGGGGTGTTGCGCCAGATTTCGTGGCTTATTTTGCTTTATGTGATATTATTACTCAGATATCTATATTTACAGAATAGAAAAACACAAGAAACATGAAAATAAACGAGTGCATATAGGTCAGCCGGCAATACTCGAATCTTATTTAATCGCATAATTATAGTATAGTGAATTATTGTGCTCATGCTTAATAAACTGGTCTAAATGGATAAATATTTCTAATTAATTTTATCAAAATTGGTCCTTATCATGCAAATGTTGAAAACATATTAAAAATCGATGATTGACATACCACAATAATATCGCCGAATATCTTTATTTAGTATCTTTCTGATCCAAACAGACTTCAAGTGCACAAAGTTTACGAGACGGCGTTTATATAAAGATTTCTGCAAATGACCGCAAACTGACCTTGATACCTTGCGGATTGGAATGCAATGCATTAAAGTTAGGTAACAATTCTGCTGCTGAAACGACGGCTTGTTTATGGCCGCGAATGACCCGAAACCTCGCGGGCTGAAATGCAATGCAAGTAAGTACTAAATATGATAATATAGCCTTTAGTATAAACGCTTTTGCGCTGGTAATTCTCTGAAAATAAAAGGTGAACGCACAAACTGTATTTATGTCGAAAATTGATTGTAAAACTGTTCTATCTATTGAGCCTTTTCATTAGAGATAAAATTGTTTCATGCAGTAAAACAGTGTTACAAAGACGCGGATATGTTTCCAATGTTCTGGTGTTATACTCAAATCAGCCAATGGAATAAATGAAGTGTATTCATTCGTACCTAGCCGCGGGAAATTTTATTTGAATATTATTGGACACTTACAAAGGTCAAGTCAGGGTGAAAAGCTGGCTTAATACAGCTTACGCCGAAAAACATCAAACACAAATAGTTCGTTATCTCTAGTAATTTCGCAATGTAACGACCCAGCTATCTGATCTTACAATATTCCATACTTAAGTTAGTTGGAGATATCTGTCACAGAGGTCAAATCTAACGGCAGAGAGATTATTATCATAATGATAAACGGTAAAATAATAATACTTCTTAGTATTATTATTGATATTGTTGTTATCATTATAATTAGCACTATCATTATTATTTTCATTTATTTATTTATTGCTAAATTTGAGTCCACAGAACGCAGGCATGTCCTGCTGACACATTTAATAACACAAATACATGTGTCATTTGTTACATTTCCAGTCCTGATAACGATACGTCACTACATCCGGAACATAAGCGGAACTCCCGTCCTATCCCGCCAATCGGCATAAATCTACGCTGATTATTTCTGATACGGAACTTTAAAACGGGCATGTCGACTGGAGATCGAAGTGCGCTAAATATTAGCTTATTTTCGTGCAGCGGAGTTTGCCGGAAATTGTTCTTTTCATGAACATGAGTTTAAAATATGTCAGTCCCAAGCAAACTTATGCCGTCAAAGGAAGAAGTCAGACAGACGATCACATCGACCACTATATTTCCCTCCCATTTTTCGGGAAATATAAGAACAGAAGCATTCGCAGCACTTTCTCCAATGTCTTGGTCTACAACAATTATTAAATATATAATTAAAGTCATATGCTCTCGATAATTCTTATCAGCTCCATATGCAATTTTATCAATTTCGCTCCTCTTTTATTTGGACAATAAGCGTCCGAGTGAAGGAGATCTGACGTTCTTTCGGGGTCGTCCAGATGTTTGGTGCTACGTTATGTGGTTACGTTTGCGTTTTTGCTAGGTACTGACGGCACGTGACCGAGTAACAGCAGTATATTGTCAACGGTATCACAGAGTTGGGTTTCGAACTTATGCATTCGTCTGAAAAAGTGTGTGTGGTATGAGGAGTTAAACTATTTTATCTACAGTAAACCCGTAATAAGATTTAAAGTCTAATTGATTAACAGTAAAAAATGTTTCCGTTGTTGTATTTTTGTTTTTGTTTGCTTTATTGAAGAACAAATATGTATTTTATTGTCGTTTGGTAGCAGTATAAACGCAGATGTTCTGATGAATATTGTTAATATACCCTCATTTATACATAATAAAATGTGACCTATGTAGATTAAGTATATTTTGTCTCTAACAAACTGTATTAATGACATCTGTGAAAAAGAGGATTTAATGTATGACAGGACTTGTGTTCAGGTTGAAATCATCATAAACATCGGAGTTTCCGTGTAGACTCATTTATACTTGTCGGAATGTAATGTCTTAGGTTTTCCAAAAATTACTGTTTCGTGGACAAGTGAACTGATTGATTTCTGATTTGGAATAAAGAAAGAAGGATTTGTGTCGTTCATTTACAGATGTGTTTGTGTTTAATTCGAGGATCGGTCGAAAAACGAAATCATCGAACATTAACGTCCCACTAATAATAATGATTTTTTAGTACGCTTTTTCGCTGACATTTATGACCGCATCCTGTTTTGATACGCAGAAAAATCATATCGTGTCACGTCATCCGGATCTATTAGATTCGCTCTAATATACCATTATTCACTGAACAAATCGATCTGTGAAAATAAATTATGCATACCAAAATTGGCGCGTTTTAACGAAATAATTTACAAACAGTTAACTTACATTGATAGAACATTCAGCTTCCGGTAAATGTCATCCCAATATTCTGACGTCATTTCCGGTTACGATGCAATCACACATCCGGTTTCGACGGACACCGATATGACTGCGGAGGAAAAGATATAACATGTCAAAGCGCTGACTGCAGTTTATCACATGTATACATTCACTCATTTAATTGATCCTCGCATTGGGGAAACTGGGCTTACAAACATGTGCGTACATTGGCATCCCAAATTATCCTGTGCAGTTCGTACAGGCTAATAGGGGATATAACATTTCGCTTATATTAATTTTTTAGAATAAAAAAGGCTCTTCTAAACGAAAATCTAGTTTAGTCGGAAGGTGTCGTCCTTAATTAGCATGCGAAGACTGCGTGCTATATGGGGGTACACTTTACGCATATACATTATAAGCATTTAGTCCATTTTTATCAGAACTATACTCATTTAAATAATAACGAAATCGGAAGATATCCTTGCTTAAAACAAGAGAAAAGGGGTAGCAATGAGCATTATGCCCATAATTGATTGCTGACCTCTTAAGTGTTAACAAGACTTGCGCGCTACGTTGTCAACATCTGCGATACATCTATACCGAAAATTAACCTTTGACATATGTGTGTGACATTGACCATGTCAATAGGGAGACGGGTGTTACGAGAGACATGGTTTGCCCCATGTTAAACATTGCTGGTAAGTTATTTTGATGAAGTTATGCTGAATGAACCGCTCTCAGTACCGATAATCTCTAACCAACACATGCAAACACACAAAGCTCGCATTGTGCTAGATTAATCGAGCTTTCAACAAGCGTGTTCGATATATATTTGGTATTTCAACTTCATTAATTTCAATGAGAAGGAAACCGCTGGAAAGAATCAATCAAGTCATTACTGCATTTATCTCCCTTATATATGATCGAAGACAAATACGGGCATTTTCAGTCTTACCAGACGTGAAAGGTTTTCAAGTTATTACTTTGTTCTTAGTTTATAAAAATTAAGCTTGTTGTACACACCTGTCATTCATACTTTTAATTTGTTATATGCATTTAAAAACAGCATAACAAATGCAACAAAACAATTGATGGTAAAACGAACCAATACGATTGGTATGGTGATTTCTCAGACCGCCCCGCTTGAAAAAAAGTATCATTTGTAGTGTAAAAAAGTAGATTTTTGATACAAAAATATATCATGAATATTATCGACGAATTAAGAAACTTATTTGACAGTGACAGTGTCCCTCGTTTTTTAAGATTTCATAGGTATCAACAATAAGTTTCTAATAGATTGACACATTCATGTCCGACCAGATTAGGTATCAACAGTAAGTTTCTAATAGATTGACACATTCCTGTCTGGCCAGATTAATTGAGTGTTTTTGACCAAGCTGATATTAAAATCGTAATTCGTGTGAAACACCTGAAAAGCTTAGTCTTAGAAGTGACAAATACGTTGAATCCACGTGCCACACGTTAATATGTGGAAGTTTTAATAATTATGTTTCAGAAACGGCCTGCCGGACTTACGCAAAACACCAACAACCCGATGGGCAGACATCAATGGTAAATCCTGTATACACTGTGGGTGTTTAGTAGGATATACTGGTTAGATTTGACTTTTCGAAAATATATTTTAATGACTAAATAGTCAAATAGGATGAAATCGATAGGGTCAATCAGGGCCGGTAATAAAATAAACTGCAACAATTTTTCCAAAATATTGCTTAAGTATTAAACACATTTGCATTTCACAGAACAGTATTGTATTTTTGCGCATGCGCGGATGTGATTTCTGGTAGATCCGGAGTCTCAAACTATCGGCAGCAGTATACGACGATAACGAGACTTAAAAAATATAAAGGTTAATACCGTCAATAGAAGCGTATAATTCTAAAATAAACATTAATATTGTAACAATGGATAGATTAAAGTGAAATACTGTTGCATTAAGTTGATGGACGGCCAAATTATTATTGCTGCAGCATTTGCGGGAAACTGTGGATGCACGTGTCGACTGTTGGAGCACGTGGCAATTTTAACAAACAGAACACTTTCTTAATTACAAATAGGACAGAATGTTTTTAAACAAATAGACATTTCAATAGCTCATGAAGAATGCATTTGCGTTAGGTGTCGTCTCATATTAGACTGTGCGGTCCGCTGATATGATTTTTTGCTCAAATGTATTTTTCCGTAGCGAAAATCCAGTTGAGTAGAAATGTGGCGTCCCTTAAATCTGTGTTGACAGCACAGGCTAATCCGAGTCGACACAAAAAGCATTTAACCCATTTTTTTCGACAGCGAGGCTGGTAACTTTTTGTGATCTTTTATAAGGGAACTTTCCCAACCTTAGTTGCTTCTATCCACGAACTCTACGTCGATATCACTAGACGCTTGTTCCGGTGAAATGTCGATCGCCCGAGACGCTTGGTCGTCATCTGGGTCAGACGACGGAGGCGCCGTCTTATGGCGAGCTTTTCTACGGAAGCCGGATCTACCGGTCGTGAGGTCCGAATAGTTTGACAAATAATATGCACGGTTTTGTTTCCGGTAGTGGTAGAAACTATTAGATAAGAAATGGTTGTTTGCCTAATAAGACCTTTGTCATATACATTTGTATTACTTTTATTTATGTACAACATTTTTTTTTGTTTTTGTGTGTGTCACAAACAATAAATTGAGACATGTATATAAATAGGCGACTATAAAAAAGAACAAAAGTGTTACAAATAAATATAGACCAACTGGCACTTAGGAAAACAGTTAATACACCGTGGGGTCATTTATCTTGTGGAAAGTGATTTACTGCCATACAAATATACCAGCACAAAAGACACAACATCATAAACAACAAATAATGGCATTTTTAAGTATGCAAAACTAGTTAACCCACTCACCGGCGTCATAGACATGGCGTCTGCATTTTGATTGCATGTGCGGTCTCTTCTGACGGATAAATTTGAGTGTTTCGTCGTCCATCTTCGTCTGCCGTTGGGTTTCCGACAACACACCCTGTATGTCCAAAATAGTATTTGCTTTAAAAAAGAACAACAAGTACTATTTTCTGTACCCTGTTATGGATCATATCGGAGTTCTAATGAAATCAGATCACAGTTCTCAAGAACTGATCATATACATGTGTAGTTATTTTATTAACTGATCATGACATATTTTATATGAACTTCCGGGTATTACAAAATATAAATTAGGTATCAGATTTGGGCAGTTATACTCAAAGTTTGAAAGTTTTTTTATTTGTTCATTACATATTTAAGCATTAAATACCTACTTTTTAATTAAGTAATGTTTCGCACTTCATTTGTTAATTGATCTGCCAAAAATCTGCTATAGTCTGGTCAACGTAAAAGGTGTTGGTCTTTGACTGATTTCTAGTTAACATAGAGATTATATAGTTTTTGGCACCAATGTTTTTCACTATTTAAGCCATAAGAAAACGGACACAGTATAAATTAGATGCAAGTGTGTAGCTTAATGTGTGCTTTGACTATGTAACAAGGCAACACCACACTCACCCATTTCAGGTTGAATGTATCCTGTATCTTTCCCATAAATTCCTGTGCAAACTCCGGGTACGTATAAACCGTCTCTTTCAGCACAGACAGCTCGATCTTGTTGATATCGCAGTAGGTCAGGGCGCGAACAAAGTACAGAGACTTCCCACTGTTGGTCAGGTCTTGAACGTTCTCACCGAAAAGGCGTCCTTACCTAAAGTGAGAAATAATCACCACCATCATCATCATCATCATCATCATCATCATCATCATCATCATCATCATCATCATCATCATCATCATCATCATCATCATCATCATCATCATCATCATCATCATCATCATCATCATCATCATCATCATCATCATCATCATCATCACCATCATCATCATCATCATCATCATCATCATCACCAACATCATCATCATCATCATCATCATCATCATCACGCAAGGATTCAAATTGTGATAAGAAAGCTTTGAGAGGAGTGGGTAACACATTAAGTGAGTTTTCAATACATGTCCGGAAACAATTAGGAGGAATAAACCAATAGAGGAAATTTTAAAGCGTAAAAGGGGTAACCGCTGCGGAGAGTTTGTAACCAATATGGTATGTAACCGCAAACCCTTGGGAATGTAAAGTTGGCTAGATTCTTGGAATAAGAACGCCATGTATACCTGCCTAGGCTCTCTGGAAGGCGGAGCAGTTGTTAAGCAGATTCCGATTGAGATGAAGGCAGATATCCACCTGCAGACACTCCGGAAAACTCTTTGAAACCTGTATGAACAGAACCATATGTTTGCCTGTTTGTTATTCGAAAATTAATATTTTATATAAAACATATGTTCAGAATTTTAACACGCTTACTGTAAGTAAAGATACATTTGACAATAAATTATAGACATAACGTTGCTTATCAACCAATTAAGATTTAAGTAAATAGGATTTAACAATCTGCAAGTGCAATTTTAAAATTCTCATCTATTTTCCTGATCCTCAAAAATATTTAACAATTTTAGAGATAAATGCGCCGAAACGGACCACTAAGAACTAAAGAATACATATGAGGCAAATTTAGACGGGTTAATACCACGTCCGGCTATTAGGGTTGTGCGTCCTATATGAGGACATTTAAAGGAACATCGCCACCGCTTACTCGAAGTTTTAAATTATCATAATGGGGTGGGCGGTTTTAAAATTCGCACGTTAAGACATCTTTTTCGGAGTGGACGGAGGTACATTGTAAATACTCCGCCCTCTAATCCCCACACAACTAAACGACCTCTCTGCACTTATAAATCATTTCTTTTTAAAAATAGTAAGCTCCCCATACTGAGTTCATGTCGATTTCATTGGTATACGCCGACGTAGACGCGAAGCGAGGTTTTTGGGCAGATGGTGAAAGTTGATAAACTCTTTGATGCTCTGGGTTTTATAATGGTATTCGTCCGATCCCAGATACACTCTCATCATAATCGAGCTACCGTTGCCAAACATAGCGGCGCTTAGAAGAGCTGTTATGAGAGGCGAAAATAGTGTTTATAAAAAATATCGTTTCCAAATATAGTATTTCAAAGATTTTTTTTTGAAAATAGTGTTCCGAGAAATAGTGTTTCTAAGGGAGCTAAGCCACTTAATATTGTTGCAGGTTCTGATTCAGATATGCTTCGTATTAGGTAAAATATAAATATAAGATTAACACGTGCCTAACAAAAGAACTTTCATTTTGTTAAATCAAAAAACATTACAAAAAGCAGTAAAACTGAAAATGATGTAGTCATTAAGTAAATTTTGCCGCCACGGAACGCACGCTTAAAGTTTCAGCATTCTGTTGATTTTGAACAAATGGTAAAATTAAAGACAATTATGACACAATATATGTATAATTTATGACTTGTTAATTACACAATACTATTGTTGATGGCATGTAACAAATATGTGATTCAACGAGTTTGTTTCCTAACATGCACGTTAGCCGGTTTGAATTAAAGCAATATACAAAGATGACGTCACATTAGTTAATGTAGTGTTCTACTGTATATCATATAATAATAAAATGATCTCTAAATGTATGAACCATTCTGTGACAAAATATGATATTTTTTTCAGATATAATGCGAATAAAATAGCTCTGTATTAAAAATGAGCCAGACTCTGCGAAAACGGGGTTTAGTGAATTCGCGCTTTCCTACTTAACAGGGTGTTCGCTAAAAAGACAGTTCCTTTAAAAGGGAAAATGCCATGAAAGCGTTAAAAGTTACCAGTTCAGCCTGTGAAGTCAAATTCCATTAAGCCCCATATTCCCAGAACGAGGCTCAAAGGTAATTATGGATCAAATAGAATCTTACAGCCAAGCAACATAGCAAAAATAGAGAATATCTTCTCGGCGTTGGTGTTTAGGGAGACGTTGTCGAACCCTATACTGGTGAGGGAGGTGAACGTAAAGTACAGCGCCGTTATGTAGTACGTCTTGACGCTGGGGCCGCTGTCAGTGACGTACGGCTCGTGGATATTGGTCGCCAGCTTTTCTAGCCAACCTGCGACAAACCGCAAATGTGAGAGCGACTGAAACATGTTCACGGACAATTACATGTACTTATTCCGAGCAACGGCAAATGTTTACAACTTTCCCAAAGAAAGAAATAAAAACGACCGCCAATGTTCAAAAAGTTATGTATAAACTGGGCATAATGCATGTGCGTAAAGTGTCGTCCCAGATTAGCCTGTGAAGTCCGCACAGACTAATCAGGGACGACACTTTCCGCTTTAATGGTATTCTTTGTTTAGAGGAAGTCTCTTTTGACCGAAAATCTAGTTTAAGCGGAAAGTGTCGTCCCTGATTAGCCTGTGCGGACTGCACAGGCTAATCTGGGACGACACTTTACGCACATGCATTATGCCCAGTTTTTACAAAAGAGACTTATTTGAGCAAACGATTTTAATGCATGTGCTTAACGTACCGTCCCAGATAAGCCTGTATAGTCCAGGTTGAAAGGAGACAACGTGTTCCACTGTAATTGTATTTCTCGTTTAAAGAAAGTCCCTTGTGAGCGAAAATCCAGTTTAGGCGGAAAGTTTTGTCCTGTAAACGAAACATGTTATAAAAGCGGAAAGTGTCGTTCCTGATAAGCCAATGCGGTCTGCACGGGCTGATCTGGGACGACACTTTAAGCACTTTCATTAAACTCCATTTTCACAGATCACGGTCCATATATATTATAACGCAAAGTTTAATTCAATTTAATATCCCACGACATCTATTGATTTCACTCATACTATAAGATTCCTTCATCGGGTTCTTTAAGCATTACGTATCGCGTCAATAATTATCTAAACGCTAGAATCGATTTATCTAGAAAAACATGGGAAAAGGCGAGTTAATTAATTAATATTCACGTTTGACCCGTTGATTAATGTGCTCACTGACAAAATCGCGCGCAGAAAATAAATACACAGTCAATATCTGTTTGTTAAATACTAAGGTTGGCACCATACTGCCTCCTACCAATAATATTAGAGGTTGTAATTACATATCGATTAAGGAATGATCCTCGTTCTGGGAAAACCGGGCTTAATGCGTGGGCGTAAAGTGTCGTTGCAGATTAGCCAGTGCAGTCCGCAGTAGAGCCAGTGAAGCCGGAACTTTCCGCCTAAACTGCTTTTAGATAATAAAAGACTTCCTCTAAACGAAACATTCTATAAAATACGAAATCAAGGACGATATTTCACGCAATTGCATTAAAGGTAACCTTCAGCGACAATATCAAGTTGCTTTGAACAAGATTGCATCATAGTATAGTTGCATGTAACCAAATAAAATACTGAAAAATCCGACGTTTTACTTGTTAATTAACAACGAATTACTATTTTTCTTCAAACATTAGGATGAGCGACAATTTATTTATTTGCATTTAATTTATGTGAAGCATATTCTGATTATTATATGGTAGTATATAACAGTTAAGGCTAGATTGCACTTTACCGGTACGCAGTTGTTTACCATTATCGACAAAGCGGGAGTTTGGGGGCGGTAGCCCCCGATACTACTGTTAGGAAATATGTAGGATAAAAAGGATTATTAGCTGTTGCGTTTGGTGTTATGTGTTAGGCGTTGCGGGTAAGAATTAGGGTACGCTTTTCCGTTTTTTTTTTACGTACCGGTAAAGTGCAATTGCCCTAACAGTTAAAGTACATGTACATACAAAAAGTGTGGTAATTTTCGCAAAATAACGTAGCGTTTTAAGCATAACTACATTTAAATAAATCTCAATTTGCAAAAGTGTCGTCATAAATTATAGCCACTCAGTTGTAACCACTTTGCTTTAAAATAATAAACCCAAATTACTTCGTTTTCTATTTGAATGACACGAGCCAGACATTGACATATTCGGCTGAAACGCGCAAGAGAAAAATGCTGGAAGCAGACTCGTATTAATATTCCGCATAAATTGGATTTTCACTAGCAGGAGACTTACTTTAAATGCAAAATACTTAAAAGCGCAAAGTGTCGCCTCTGATAAGCCGTTTCGGATAACACAGGCTTTTCTGTGACAACCCTTTACGCACATTCATTAAATTCCGTTTTTCACTGAATGCGGCTCAATCATAACAAGTGCGATTGTAAGTTATTTGCAACGTTTGACATTTTCCGAAAATATACCAGTATGAAATGCATACTTTATGTATCAAGTAAGCAGTTCTGTTTAGTATACAATTACAATTGAGCCGCGATCTGAGAAAATGGGGCTTAATGCATGTGCGCAAAGTTTCGTCCCAGATAAGCCTGTTTAGTTCGTACAAGCAAACCAGGGAGGCCACTTTACGCTTTTATGGAAACTTTAGTTGAAAGTAATCTCTTCTACGCGAAAATCCAGTATAGGACGAAAGTGCGAACTGCACAGATTAAACTTCAACAAAACTTTAAGTTCATGCAGAAAGCCCCTTTTTTTTCCAGAAAGAGCCTAAATTGCATCGTGATTGAATGCAATCGCCGGACTTAAGTCTCTGCGAAAGAGCCTAACAAAAAACCGTCCCAATGTTAATTTAGTGTATAACGGATATTATATATATGTCAGCTGTCCAGTCGACCTGAAGACAGCGATTTAATTCTGAGAATTATTCGGTATTACGTACGGAACGAGTCTAGAATAATTGATGCAGCAAACAGCGAATTCCGTTGAGGGATTTCTACGTCGACACATGGGAGAATGACCGCCAGAGACATATTTTTCAATTGAATGAATATAGTTTGTTCGTGTTCAGTTGGTAAAATGTTTTGAGTTACACAGTACAACTTTAAGAAAATTGGCATGTAATATGTTTACAATAACTAAACATGTACTTAGAAAACTATACTGTTTTTAATAGTCATTACTAATTACAATAGCAAGTACAGAGATTAAATAAAGTATTTCTGTCCCGGGATTCGAATCCTAGCCCAGTGTAAGCAAAAGATAATACGCTACCACTGAGATACGCTGGCTTTTATATTCATTACCGAATTATAAACTGTATTTTAGGACTACACGCATTCTTTAAATAATCGAGTATAGCGTTACAAGCGATTTATTATTTTATTATTTTGCCGATTTCGAATCACGAGTATAATGAAACACTATATTAAACAGTTTTCTAAGACATCAGTATTTTTTCGCTTGTTTAAATATTATGTATGTGTTTTTTTTTAATCATGACAAAAATTTCTTCATTTTACAAAACCGTGAACAAGTGCCCTTATAGGGGCCGTCCAACAGATAAGCGTCGTGCGACGCGAAACAATATTTGTGGAATATACGAGGATTGCTTATGTAGCTACAAAATTCACCCGTTTTAAGCACGAGTATTAATGGTCGAGTGGTCTAGGCGGGAATTTTTTTACTCCAGGACTTCAAGGGTCAGTGGTTCGACCCCTGTTGAGGGTTACTTTTTTCCTTTTTTAAATTGCATTTTTTTACTGGATATTTTAAGTTCAAATGATTAAATTTATCAATATAAAGCATTTAAAACATTTAATGACGGGATTCAATACATGCCAAATTCTGTTGGACGGCCCCTCTAAAATTAGATGTTAAAATATGTTTGAATGCTTACAAACACAAGACTAAAAGAAACATTTTTAAATATGTCTGATAAATAAAAAATAAGGTAAGTGATATTCTAGTTTACTGACCAATAACAACATGATTTTATTCTACATTTATATCGTACCATCAGGAACAATATTTGCCAATTCAACATTTACTTTCGATCGGGTGACAGAGTTTTTTACTCGTGGAAAATATTCTTTGTCTTTATTTGTGGACACACATTGTTTCGTTTTCTCAAATAAATAAAAATTCGCTTCCGCTCACTTGACGGGAGCCCTTATTAACGTGACGGGAGCCCTTATTAACGTGACGGAAACCCTAATTAACGTGACGGGGGCCCTAATTAACGTGACGGGAGCCCTAATTAACGTGACGGGTTTTCAATTCGCTGCTTAGGCTGCAGCCATGAGTTTCCGGCAAGTAGATCCACCACCAATTTAATTTCTGGAGAATCGATCTTAACTTTATCAAGACGATCGGGTTTGAATTTTGACAAAACAATGAAAGTTCTCAATCACGCTTTTCCGTAATAATTGTCAGAGATTTTTGACGGTTTCTGGTTGAAGCAAAGTCGATTATTATGTGAAAGAGGGCACATTGACACATGTCATCATGAACCACTTATTATGGTGTTGCTATCAGTTTCCATGGAAACCTTTGTCAACCTCTGTCCTGGGTGTTTCAAATTCGCAAAGTTTTGTTTTAGTTATGATATTTGTAAGGAAACAGTAATACTGAACATTTACCATGCTCTAAAATAGCCATTATATGCATCTTTTGAATATTTAAAGCGCCGAAAATTATAAAGCGTTGCAATGCGAAACGAATTTTTAATTTGGAGAGTTCTGTTGTTGCCGTTATATTTTGGGAAACTTCAAGGATTGCTTATATAAAGTATAAAATATATCTGATGGTATATACGGAAGGATGGCCGAATGATCTAAGTCACAGACTTTTTACTCCAGGAGTCCAGGGGTCAGTGGTTCGAGCCCTGCTAACGGTTACCTTTTTTTTCTTTTTTTTAAATTTTATTATTGATTTTTTTCCTGGAGCATTTTATATCAAATGTTTACTTTTATCAATATAAAGCATTTAATTGCAAACTTCGTAACATGCCAAAATCTATGAAAAGGCCAATGTTTCAGAGATTACATGAACTCGTTTGAAAAGAGCATCAGTTTTAATCCAATGGAACATTATTTATTTCCTAAGAAATGCATTTTATTATGGCAATGCTCGAAAGCGCGAAGTAGTTGTTGGTGTGGGTGTTCGTTGTGGCGGGGAGGGGCGGGGTGTGGTCGTGGTGGTTTTTGCTATGGTGGTAAAATTGATGCTGGAGGTGGTTTGAATAAGAACAGGGGGTGATGGATGTGCTGGTGGTTGGGAGGGTGGTGGTAGTGATGGTGATAATGGTGGAGGTGGTTTTTAGCGGTGGACGTTGTTGTGGTGGCTGTTGAGATGCGGTGGTGGTTGTGGGAGTGTGGAAGTTGTTGTGGTGATATCAGAAGCGGGGGAGGTAATTGAGTTTGTGGCGGTTCTAGCTTTGGGCGGGTAGGGGTGGGGTAGGTGATGGTTGTTGTGGTTATAGTGGTGATGCTATAGTTGTGGTGGTGGTAAAGTTGCGGTGTGTTGGTGGTGTGGTTGAGTCGGTGGACGTGACGGGGTTAGTTGTGGTGGCAACTGGAGTTGGAGTCGTAGTTAGCGGCTGTTTTAGTGATGGTGGTTGTGATGATTGAGTCAATGCCCCAAGAATGCGTTCAGATCACGGTGTTAAAAGGGCTTAAGACGAGTTGGGGTCGAGTTTTCAGTGTGTGTTATTGATGTTTTATCTGGTTGTGTTATTATTTTTTTTTCAAAACATTTTGTAAAAAAAATGACATTTAACAATTTATATAATCTAAAGAAGTTACAACGATGTTTTGCAAAGATTGGCCTCTGTCAGGTTTTTCGTGATTAATTTATGTTTGTAAAAAGCGAACATTTAATGTAAGAGAGGCTATCGTTGTGCGCTTACGAAGTCATTAATGCGAAGTGCTTTCCCATGTTAATATGTATATTGAAATCTGCATAACACAGGGAAACGAGACATTTGTGTACAAGCATGCACTATATATGAATATGTTTTGTAAATTATGTTTGTGATCAATTATATTACGCTTAAAAATAAATATGTTCGCAAAATTGAATGTTTGTGTCGGAACCTCATAACCGAATTACCGCAGACAATGGCAAACAAGCGTTGAGCGTCGAGTAAAAAAACAGCAAAACAAACATATACAATCACGCGCAGAAATAAAGAAAGTTTACTTCTGGTACGGCATGCTCATTCAAACCACCGACCATCACCCAGACATAAAGACCCAGTGATAGTTTTATACGTCTCCTATCTTTTGTCAAAACAAAAAGACGAACTTTGATTTCACAAAAATTATAACAAATATAAGAGATAACATGTTTGCACTGAACATGGACTAACAAATTCAATCAAATTAATTCAACGTGAATTAATTTATACTATTGGTATCGGAAACTACATTCAACAATGTTGGACCGATTTGACTTGGACCGATTTGACCGGCAGTACGCCGGGAGAAACGGTACAAATTTGGAACATTAAGTGCTTGTCTAATGACGCTCTGGGAAAACGGTGTTTAATGCATGAGCGTATTTTGTCGTCCAAGATAAGTCTGTGCAGTCTGCACAATTGAACAACAGACGGCCTTTCTGGATTTTCGTTTAGAAGATAGTTCCTTTAAAGAAAATAATCCATAAAGGCGGATTTAACGGACATGCATTTAACCCAGAATCCATAAAGGCGGACTGAACGGACATGCATTAAACCCAGTTTTCACAGAGAGAGGCTCATCATGTAATTTTATTTGAATCCAGTCAATACTTTCTGAGTTATGTGAATCCAGTCAATAGTTTGTGAGTTATGTGAATCAACTCAATACTTTCTGAGTTATGTGAATCCAGTCAATACTTTCTGAGTTATGTGAATCCAGTCAATACTTTCTGAGTTATGTGAATCCAGTCAATACTTTCTGAGTTCTGTGAATCCAGTCAATACTTTCTCTGTTATTTGAATCCAGTCAATACTTTCTGAATTATGTGAATCCAGTCAATACGTCTAGAGTTATTTGAATCCAGTCAATACTTTCTGAGTTATGTAAATCCAGTCAATATTTTCTCTGTTATGTGAATTCAGTCAATACTTTCTGAGTTATGTGAATCCACTCAATACTTTATAAGTTATGTGAATCCAGTCAATACGTTTTGAGTAATGTTCCGCACAAGAAGCGGGAAACTCTCTAACGGGCTAATCTGGGACGTTAAATTGCTTAGACCACTCGGCCATCCGTGCTGATACAATAAGTGATTTATTTTATGCTTTATATAAGCAATCCTCGTAGTGTCCCAAAACTAACGACAACAACAGATCTCTCCAAATCATTTAATCGTTTCGCAATGCAACGCTTTATAATTTTGCAGATTTTTAAATCGTCAAAAGATGCATGTAACGGATATTTTAGAGCATGGTAAATGTTCATTATTACTGTTTCCTCACAATATGGTAACTACAATGAAAATTTGCGAATCTGAATATTTTGTTTTAATATTGTCAATTTACCGACACGTGAACAGGTCCCTTTAAGCCATGTTTACCCGGAGCAAGACTCATATATTAACCCATTTATGCCTGGCGTCTAGAAAAAAGGCTAGACAAACAGCGTAGACCCAGATGAGACGCTGCCTCATCACGGTGTGCGCTGTTTGCTTAAAGGAATTTCTGTAAGTAATTTTCTAAATATGGAAATAAATATACTAGACATCCCTAATTTTGGAAATACATTGATCCAATTTAGAAGGATGGGATAGTCCATAAATGGGTTAAAGTCCCTGCCCATTCAGACTTCAAACAAACTTTACAGAAATCGCTTCTAATGGACATGATACCGTTTTCAAAACATTAAAACACGTGCTGATCAAATAACAAGATGGCGTGAAAGGCACAAATTGGCTCACCTCACAAAGACATAAAGAAACTGACCTGTTCTTTGCAGCCCAAGATAGCATTAGAACAAGTGTTGTGAACAAGTATCATGAAAAGTGAACTATAAATGTAATTTTTAGAGTGCTAACACGTTTTTACCATATAAGGAAAAAGCCCCGGACCCTTGCGGTCATGTTTTTTAACAAACCGGAACCATTTAGAGTGTTAACAAGGCACATGTTGACGCTGCACAACGCACGCCGGACTAAAGACGATCGCAAAAGCTCATCATAAGCACATTGTGCTCAGGTGAGCTAAAAAAGGCTAGAAAAAAGGCTACCAATTGCAAAGTTTCTAGTAAAGATCTCTCGATAAGCATTTTTCTGATGTTTATTGATATTTCTTGTTTCTATTCATGCGACAGCTGATAACGCTTCTGGAGTAGATCGAGTAAGTACACGGAGTTCGTACCCTGCGTATAAACTGATATATATTCGTTTCGCACCAAGTTCTTATAAACACGAACATAACTAAATGTACTACTTAAAAATGAAAGAATTTTCAGTGACTAAGTGTCATATCCATCAATCGGAAATTATGTTTTTTTTGCATGGATTTTTTGATCGGTGTACATGTGTTTTAAAATACTGTTGATATGATACTGACACATCAGTACATAAGAACAGAAGTAACTATGCGTATGTCTAAATGTATATGTATCTAGCCGGTCTGTCTTTAATTTCTGTATCTTTGTCCAACTGTCCTTAAACATGTTCTTATATTTCGCAGTGACTCAGTGGGAATGGTGTCGGCCTAGCGTTCGTCATATGTCTCTCAAAGAAACAATATACAAACTAAAAACGACGGAGTGCTATTGGTCTTTGCGTTGAAAATTGAAAAAGGAGATTTGGACAAAGTAACTACAACTCAGAAAAAAGTGTTGTGGTTTTGTTTATTGCCTTAACATGATTTGGTTCCATATACAATATCTACTGAGGATATATCTTAAGGAACTGTCGTCATTCTAAATTGTATCAACTTTTCAATGAGCCACGCTCTCGGAAAAAGGGGCGTAATGCAAGTGCGTAAATTGTCGGCCAAGATAAGCCCGTGCAATTCTAACATTCACCCGGTATTCACCGACGACACTTTCCGAAACTTGATTTCGCTAAAAAGATACTTCTTGAAAACAAAAAATACATTAAAGCGATCCTAACGGTCGTCCCAAATAAGCATGTGTGGACTGACTGACTAATGGGGTTATTTACCCTCGGGACTTCGGTTAAAAACCATTGCCCGAGCACACTGTTTAACATATAACTCTGCTAAAAAAAAGGTCGAAAACGGCCATAAAATGGACAGCCCGATTTTACTGGGCTGTACCATTGATATAAATATAAAACTTTGCAGTGTTGGTGCGGTGCCTTAATAAAAATCTATTGGTTTAAAAATATATAACCTTTATATGAAGCGTTAAAAAGACGCAGTACTTTACAGTGGATATGCCTATCGCTGTTAAAAAGCGGCGTTTTAATTGGTTGATGCGCTTATAGAACGATGGCGCTGATTGGCCGAAATTTCTTATTACGGATTGCCAGTAGGTCAATCCGTTATCTTTTTCTCCTGAGAGGTCACAGGGGCAGGTCGGGCTACCGTAACCTCGTGAAGAGGCCAGTAGGACCTGTAAATAAACTCTGAAACACACGGCTGAATTTGTACTTTAAGAAAAAATAAACAATAATAGTCTATATGCAAAAAATATAAATGAAAGAAAAAGATGATAAATCCAAAAGAACTTGGACTTATTTTATAGCTATAAATTATTATGTCTATGTTATGTTACTGTGCTTATTATTAATTATTATCATTAATATGATGTTGTTATTGTATGTTATTGTTTGTTTTGTTTTTTAAGGAGGAGAGAGAGAAAGAATAGCCCAATTTTTATAAGTAAAGATGGTGAAAACACACATACTGTTGTATGTGGCATCATCATTACCAGACCCATTGTTCAGTATATGCTGCAATGGGTTTTGTTGGAGTCTTTAGACTTTGTGATCTGTGTTTTAAATGTTAGAGTCCAAATAGGACTATTTAAATATAAGTCTTATAGAAAAAGGGATACGCATATGTGTATATGTTTGAATAATACAATAGTAATACTTGAGGGTTTTCCAGATCACAAAGTGGTTGAACATTGCCACAATATGTTTACATACACAGTCAAGTACCATTTTTATGAGTATATTTAAGGTTTAAACTAAATGCCACACAACAAGATCTAATCATTGGTGAGATATGTTTATATATATGAACTTTAATTAATAGGGATGCCAGAGCCGGATTTAACAGCTCTCAAATGTAAAGTGAAGTTGCATGTGTACATGTAATTATATGAAAAGGAAAGGAAAAAAAGACAATATATGATAACACATAGGGAGTGTAACTCTCAATTATATATTACTGTTGCAGTTGAGTATTGAGTTGTTAAAAAGTAATGAGTACAAGTTTATGTATGTAGCTCAATGTTGAACACTTGCAGACAGGGAACATAGCCGTAATGCTCCAACGTAAGACCCTGTCTGTATGGAACTTAAGGAAGATTGGGCTATGGCGAAGAGAGGTCCCCCCAGAGTGGCGTTAAAACAATATTTAAAAGTGGGTTTAGTAAAAAACCCTTATATGTTAAGGGCAATAACTTACGAGTCTCCAAACGGTCACCTTCATAGGGCCACATAAAAATTAAGGGTAAGTCAATGTGCTTTACATATAAAAATGAGACAAAAACAGCTCAATTTGTACAAGAAGGTACATTATTTACAATATGTACAGAACTATATGCATTTATATATTTAAAATACATGTTGCCACCCTGGAGGGATGAAAGAAGGAGAGATTTTTGGAAGTGTAGGCCGATGTGGGTGGGGGAAGAGAAAAGCCAGCAGAGGTGGTGTCACTCAGTTGTACTAAGGGAGGTAATTGTGGTGATGGAGACTTCAATGGTTGTTTCCCCTGGACCAGAGGGAGTGAACGGTAAATGAAAAATAGTTTGTATAATATTGAAGGAAAATTGATAATGGTAAGATATAAAATGGTAAAAAGACCAAATATTACCTAGATGCATTAAAATAAATCCAAAAAGCTCTAGTCTAACCAATATTATTAATATATTGGTGATAACAATGGAGGAAATAATACTATAGTACCTTGTATGGTATGCAAAATGACAATTAAACAGAAAAACTGAGGCAATTTGCTATATAAAATAGCAATTTAATATAAAAAATAAGGATATTTGCTCTAAAAGTAGCAATTTTTAACATGAGTTAGTGCAATACAAAGTAAAATGGTTGCTATGGTGTAGGAATAGCAATATTGAGATAAAAATTAAGGCAATTTGCTATATAAAATAGCAGTTTTCACAGAAATAATGAAATTGCTACACAAAATAGCAGTTATAACAATATTTGATGTACTCCAAGGATCAAAATTAGCAGTTTCAAGAAAGTCGACAATACTTTGTCCTGGATAGGGCTAAATAGGCATTTATCATGGTATAAGGCCCTGTACCGTGCACTCCAGTCCGACATGGTTCTTCGAGTTTAAAGGGGAAAGGATGGTGTGTCAAAGAGGAAGGGAGGGGGTGCAATGCAGCCAACAATCCCAGGTTACTGGACAGCCCCGTCCTTTCTTGTAGTAAGAAATGCCATAAAATATGATTATATTAAAAAACTGAAAAATGTAAATGGTGGACTAACGTCATACTCTCATAAAAAATGTATTAAAATAAAGAAGACCAGGTCAATGTCATTGGCCTGATTTAGAAAGGGCGGGGTAGAACAATAAACCCATTAAAAGCTAAAATAAAGGTTGTGTAAAAGCGACACAAATCCAACACAATTATTTGATTACATCAGGTTTGTGTAGAGATTACACATTTTTAAAAGAAAACAGTCACAAGACTGTATAATTAGGTGGGTGTTGGCTGCTCTCCCTCCCCCAATGACCTAGATTTTGTCAGTTATTTGACAATCTAGTAAGTATTTGGCCAGGGCAGAGAAGACCGGGCCCCTAGCTGCTCCCTTGGGGTCTAGCACGTTGGTAAGGTTAAAAACTAGTCCATGGGAGTGCAATGCAGCTTCGAGGTGGTCCCTCTGCGCCTTATTGTTAGGACAGTGTAGCAGCATGTGGGGCGCAGTGAGTGGTTCCTGGCACCTAGGACATGCAGGGTCTTTACCGAGGACATACTTTCCTGCGCCACCGGGTAATAGGGTGGTTCCCATCCTCAGGCGCGTGATGGCTCTGTCAAGCGCAATGCTTGCTGAGTATCTGTCAGGCGGCCTGAGGGTTTTCGCAGGTCTAGTAAAAGTATGTCGACGGGAAGACAAATTGTCGGTCCGGAGATTCCACTCGCCCAAAACAAATTTTTTTGTCAGGGAGTAGATCTCAGATGGTGCCAGGGGTTCCCCAACATCTACGGCCCCCCTCATGAGGCCCTCTTTGGCCCCCCTGTCGGCCTGTTCATTCCCACTGATGTTGACATGTGCTGGACACCATACTTATGTGACCTTTAAAGATTTATCTAGGCACTGTTGATGAAGTTCCAAAATGCTAGCTAAAATATCAGGCCTAGATCTGCTATTTCTGTTTTTTATGGACTCAAGAGATGACATTGAGTCTGATAAAATAGCAGTTTTAGTAGGTTTATTGACCAATATCCAGCACAGGGAGAATTTAATTGCCAAAAGTTCTGCTGTAAAAATAGAGAGATTGTTGCTGAGCCTGTGCGTTTTACTAATGTTTTTTGAAGGGATTACAAAAGAGTTGGCTACCAAACCAGAGTTAGGGCATTTGAAGCCGTCAGTGTAGATTTTTAGATGCTCAGCATACATATTATCTATAAGAGAGAGAGCTTCCGACTTGATGAGTTGTGGCAAGTCAGTTTTCGTTATTTTATTAGAGAGTGATAGGTCAACATCAATGGGTCCAAGCGTCCAGGGGGGGACCTTGGAGGGCCTCAGGTCTGCTACATGTACCTTGTCGAGACCGGCATCCTCAACCAGGGTCCTAATACTCGCACCAAAAGGTAGGGCGACATGCTTAAGCTTAAGTATTTTCCCCTTGATGAAGGTGCCAGTCCCGACAAGTTTGTTAACGGGGTTTGAACCATGCCGAGACTTAACCCTGGCCAAGAAATTGAGGGACTGTTGCTTTCTACGCAAGTTAAGAGGTAACACACCTGCCTCCTCCTCTAGCAGTGCACCCGGTGTACAGTTTAGGGCTCTCAGAGCTATCCTTAGGGCCTTGTGTTGAATGGCATCAACCATTTTTAGGGCGTTTGGCTTAGCACATGCATAGATTTGGGCTCCATAATCTAGCTTTGGACGTATAAGGGACTTGTAGAGTGTTAAGAGGCTATTTTTATCTGATCTGAAACCTGTGCCTCTTAACATCCTCATTAAATTTAGGTCCCTTTCGCACCTTTCTGCCAAATATTTGAAGTGGTGAGTAAAAGTTAACTGTTTATATAGGTACATACCTAGAAATTTCACCACTTTTTCAAAGATAATTTTAGTGCCACCTAAATTTAAGTCCAAAGAGTGCTGAAATTGTTCGCCAAATAGTACTCCTTCTGTTTTGGTTTGAGAAATTTTGAATCCCCATTTAATTGCCCATTTCCAAATGGAGTCTAAGCCTGCTTGAGCCCTCTTTTGCAGGCGTAACATAATAGACCCCTTTAACCAAGTGCCTGAGTCATCGGCAAACTGGGAGATAACCATTCCTGAGTCTTTTACGGCATCAGGTAGACCGTTTACGATGAGGGAGAACAGAGTTGGGGATATTACGGACCCCTGAGGGGTTCCGCGGTCAGTTATGGCTACCTCTGATAACTCCCCATCGACCCTGACCTGGATTTTACGGCCCTCTAGGAATGCTCTGAGGTAGTGGAAACAGTATCCAGTGATTCCATAGTCAGCTAGCTTTTTTAGTATGCCGAAGGTCCATGTTAAATCAAAGGCGGCCTGAAGGTCCAAAAAAATTGCTAATACTGATTGCCCTTGATTTTTTGCAGAAAGAATATCATGTTGTAATCTAGCTAGCTGATCAAGAGTAGATCGCCCCTTCCTAAAGCCAGACTGGAAGGGGTTTAGTATGTTATTAGATTCCAATATGTGTTCTAATCTATTTTTGACCATTATTTCTAGTAATTTACCTGCATGTGATGTTAGACTTATTGGACGATATGAGTTTGGATCATTTTTGTCTTTACCGGGTTTAGGAATTGGAATCACTGTGGCCTGCTTCCACTCGGGTGGTATCCTGCCTGTCCTATACACCTGATTGAATAGGTTAAGCCAGATTTTTAGAGTTATGGTTGGCATATTTTTAAACATTAAATTTGCTATTTTGTCAGGCCCCGTGGCGGTGTTGCTCCTGCTGTTAATGGCACTTAATAATTCTGTAATAGTGAAAGGTAAATTGAGAGGCGTGCTATTATCCCCAGGCTCATTTAAAATATTTCGGTGCTCAGTCTCAAACCGCTTTTGATAATTCAGAGTTTCAACGGGAAGGTTTGAGTCACTGGAAACAGATTGGAAATGTCGTACCAAAACTTGAGCCTTGTCCCTTGGGGTAGTGGCAATTTCGCCTTTGTATTTAAGTAGCGGTACAGGGGTGAATGAATTTCCTTTAATTCTGTGAATTTTTTGCCAAAAATCCCTAGTATTTTTCTTATTAATGATAGCTGTGTGGACTGCCAATCTGGGACGACACTTAACCAACATGCATTTAGTCACATTTTCCCAGAATGCGGCTCAATGGGCTCAATGACCGACATAAAAGGAGAGGTATTAAGTGTTAAAACATGGTGCTTTGAATGACCGACATAAAAGGACACGTATTAAGTGTTAAAACATGGTACTTTGAATGACTGACATAAAAGGACACGTATTAAGTGTTAAAACATGGTACTTTGAATGACCGACATAAAAGGACACGTATTAAGTGTTAAAACATGGTACATTGTACTTTGAATGACCGACATAAAAGGACACGTATTAAGTGTTAAAACATGGTACTTTGAATGACCGACATAAAAGGACTGGTATTAAGTGTTAAAACATGGTACTTTGAATGACCGACATAAAAGGACAGGTATTAAGTGTTAAAACATGGTACTTTGAATGTTATACAAAATATATAGTATTATACATAAATGTGTATATACATTGAATAAAATGTATAGAAAATCAACAAAAACTAATTCGACTGCACACGGTATTTTTTTCAAAAAGAATAAGCATTTTGTCAACATGAAGTGAGTTTATACAAATCTTATGATATGGGTTTCGTTAAAAATTACTATGCTTTATTGTACTATAAATGTATCACGACGTGTATTCTATTTCCAGTATTTCAAATTAAGTATATACTTCATCGTGAGAAGACCTTACCTATTTAAAATACCTTTCTAGATTAGAATAACATATTCTTTTCTAAATCTTAATGTGTTACTTTTCATTTCAAGAAAAAGGATGTTTAGAGTTTGTTTTTCTGGTACTCCTGACATAAGTATCCTGCAGTATTTTTCCGACGAAACAATTGATAACTTTTTAGTAAACAATGTGTCGTTTATTTTTATAACCTTAGCTGAAGTACTTTACTTGTTACAAAACAGATTCATATGCGGAATATTACGCTAGTCAATTGTTCCAAGAGTTTGTATCAGTCTAATGGCAATTGTGTAATGACGTATCACACGAGATGGGGCCTCGAGTGTGACGCGAAATAGCACAAGCCACGAGACTGATACAGTCTTACTTGAGCCACCAGCGTAGTAACATCATTAAATAGTATAGCGCCTATAAGTATGTGTTATTACTATGATTATTCACATGAGTGAAATAATACATTGAACACAAGTTTAATATCAACTACACATAACATCAAAACATAAAACAACTACTATGCATGAAATGAATACACTTTCTTATGACTGTATCCTATCTTTCAAACTTAACAGAATATTCCTCTGACATGTCAGACATCTGGGGAACAAATTAACTGCCTATAATCACTATTTAATATTGTTACATTTAAACTCTGCAATTTGAGACATCTCAACACTTTTTCTGCAAACTTACTGTAAACAATGCATTGCACATTAGCAAGTATATTTATAAACAACGCTGAACATAACAAATGGATATTTTGGCACAGTGGTATACTAAATAAACATGCCATTATCCTGAATAAAAGTAAACAAACTTCAAACAAAATGTTCATGACCATGAATTTTTTCATCATCTAAGAATTTAACAATAGGTTTCTCGATAAAATACTCTATATCTACAATTATTGATATAGATCCGAAACTACATAATCTAGCAACAAATGCATACATAAGACGGAAAGGATTTGCAAACTTTGCATGCTCGCCAAATAGGCAAGTTGCAGTTGCTGAAAAAATACATTAATTTGATACATTTATTTCAAACGTCACGGGGACTCTTAATTCCGTATTCAAGCCCCCCCCCCCCACACACACACAAATTACTGTTATATGGCCCGTGAAAAGCAATGAATTTGTAAAAATATTCTCGTACAAATTAATGATGTTTAACACTTGCTCTGAATAATGCATGTTTGCAACATAATCTGACTTATCTTATTTGCATCGTGGCCATTTTAATATTATAACATTTTATATAACATAAAAAATACTTTGATGAGTATAGAACAATGTCTCCAACATTTATTTAAAAGTGGATACTAAGTCAGGTGTTATCACCTAAAAATTTAACAACATGTTACTGTAGTACAAACCAAATGCCCTGAACCAGTTAATTTCTATTCAATCCATCTTTGTACTGGCAGGCAGTAAAAATGTCTTGGTCTCAATGAATAAGTGCCACGTAGCCAATGCGGTCTTAATAATTGACAACACTCTCTGCGTTTAAGGAAATGTTGTTTAAATGTAGTATTTTCTAAACGAGAAACAAGTCTGGGCAAACAATATCGTCCCTCGTCAGTCTTCGCGGACTGCCGCTTAACACACATGCGATTAGCCACGCTTTCCCACAGACAGGCTCTTGGCATTATATAAAAAGAGGTTTGGCTTGATACACGTAACCCCAAACCCTTCATTGAAATACAAAAAGCACCATCCTGCGTTTCGTCTGTATCCTCCCTAGGAGCAGCAACATGATTTATTTCACCGTGTTTTCCTAACTTGTCTTATAGCTTAATCCTATCTACTTTCCTCACTGTCCATCCTTAACAAACTTCTAGACAGCATTTCTTCTCTTCCGCTACACTTGCTTAAGGTTTAGGCGTTGAAAACTGTTGATGTACCTGAGGTTGTTTATTTTTTCTGGGTAGGTTTGATATCCACCATAATCGTTCCTTGCTAAGATTTCCTGCTCAAAAAGGTGGGTTCAAGGTTTGTTCTTGAACGATCCAAATATTTTACGTAACCTCGTGATGTTGCTGGGATGCAAGACATTTTGGGCTCACTTTGCGGCAAACCGGACGGCCCCGGATAAGAGTTTATATTGCTACCATTTGGCTGAGGCATGAATTGGTCTTTTGCATTCAAGTATTTTATTTCCCTGCTGTGTTAAATGTTTAGGGTTTACTAACAAGTTTGGCTGCGGGTAGTTGCTTTCTTGGTTTCTTTGAAATCGATGTATCACGTTGACGTTCTAGATTAAGCATCCATTGCTTTTGATTTCAACACTAAAAATAATAAAACATGTCACTTTTCACTGAAATGTTGGCAATAAAATTACCTTGATTACTTACAACTGTCAAAAACTATTTATTGCCATGATTCGCTTGTTCAGAAAATACAAGCGTAACTGCGCCTTGATGATCTTTGATGCATGCGACAATTTAATATGTTTCACTATTTACTTGACAATAAGAACTTATGTACTTACACGCTTAAAAAGTGGGAAAGATTTACTGTCTGTTATAATGATGTATTTACTAGTTTCGAAAGAGTTGATGACGATCTAATCATAGTTCACGTATCGAGACACGTGCTCGGCTGTAGATCATTGAAGCTTTACATGTGGTTATTGACCTATTACTGAATTCAGCAATTATAAAAACGCAAAAATACTAAGACACACAACATGTTTCTTTAAAACAACCGATTTCTATCTATTTTGCATAATACTTGATAACAGACTAAGTGTCGAAGTCTTAGTTTTAAATGTCAACATTAGTAGTAGGAAAGTAGGTATTTCGTGGCCATCTTGGACGCCATCTTTGAGATCCCAACGTTCTGATTGGTTGAAATGGAGTGAGATCGGTCTTCTGATTGGTTGATAGGTTTGGCGGTCTTCTTGGCGGTTTACAACCGTCGGTTTTTGGCGGTTTGATATATGATGAGTAAGAATGTTGGCGGTTTGACGCCATCTTGACGGTTTCACTTCCGTCGGTTTTTAGCGGTTTCGTATGAGTAAGAATGTTGGCGGTTTTGCGGCCATCTTGACGGTCTCCGTCGGTTTGAAATATAATACGTGAGCATTTTAGCGGGCGGTTCGAATAATTGCCGCTATATTGACGAGTTCACTTGTGTCGGTTTTAAATATGATAAGTGAGCATTTTAGCTGTTTTACTACTATCGGTTTAACATTTCATGAGCGAGCATTTTGGCGGTTTGAATGATTGCCGCTATATTGACGATTTTACTTTTGTTGGTTTGAAATATGATAAGTCTAATTTTACAGACCATATTTTGTAAATCAGTATGTGGCAAGAAGGCGTATGTATGGTAAGCCTGTTGTAGCAGACGATAAATTCCATTCTCCTAGCAGAGTTGTCGTTGATACCTCAACATAACGTGATGAACCGCTGTGTATTGGTACACTTTGCAAAGGGTTTATAAATATGACTTAGTGTTTAACAGCCAGTAAAATGAGATTGGCCAGTCTGGTGTTTATCATTAAAATCTGTACATATTGACTGCTTTCAGTGAAAACAGGGCTTAATGCATATCAAATGAGATAAGCCTGTGTATATTGATTAGCCTGTGCAATGCGTAGAAGCTTATCAGAGACATTTTACAACAGCAAAAACGTTCAGTGCTTATACATCAATTTAACGAAGCATTTTCGAGTGGTTATTCTTTTCGAGCCAGTCCGCTAGTATAAATAAGCGCGCGTCTTTTACTCAATAAACTTCACGAGTTGTTTTGTTGATTGCATTAGTAATGATATAATGGTGATTGTGAATAGGAGTTAAAAACATGAAAGCATTTTACTCTAAAATAAATACAGCATTCAAAATGTACCCGACTAGTGGTTTACATACTTAAGCGTCACAATCATGGGGTGTAATTTGCAGTTAATTTAACCAAGAGACTTTTAAATCTGTTAGTCAGCGTTTGAAGTATCATTACACTAACCCCCTTTTCACTGAGCGCATTTTTGTAATTTCATGTACAAAAGAGAAGTGAAGCGGAGTTCATTACAGTATATTATCTAATCAACAATTCATTGAAGCGGACGAGACGAGTTGTCTAACATACATTGCGTGGAGATTATCAAAATAGCATTTGACAGGGGTGTCTAAGATCCGACAGAATTATTCAATTATAAACAAAGGTCAATATAACCTTTAATTTAGATAGTTGCGGGTTTTTTTATGATAAAAGCCTGGAAGACCGATTAGATTTGTCATACATTAAGTTATTATTTTTGTTTTTAATTTCAGGGTAGCAAAATTTAATTAGAAGTAGTAAGAAGGATTTATTTTCTGATAACATAACCACAAGACCAGTTGAAATAAAAAGATAACTTCACAGGAAATACTTAAATTGCCAAAGTCATTACTTGGCTTAATGTCAGTAGTAATTAGTTAATACACGAATCCCACGCTTGACTTCAACATAACTCCAACAGTAAAGGAATTCACCACACACATAGTCCATTTACTGGTACAACTAATGAAAAAAGCGTTTTCCCTCCAAAATTATGACATATTATTGAAATTATTATTATGAATAAAGACTTTTAACTTTCGTATTATTCGTGGTTCGTATTACGGGACACACTCTTGAATTGGCGCATGTGATCATAGGATTTTGAATCTGGAAACGCAGAATACCTGGTAAGTGAATAATTTAATTTCTTACATTTTGTTATCTAAAATAGTCGTTCCATAATTTTTCCAAAATTTAAGTGAGCAAATAAGGGGTGTCACGACTGCTATAGGGACACAAAGCGTATCGCAAATAGTTCAATCTTTTGATGGGAACCCAAAATAATTTAACATTGGATTAAAAATGTAAAAAACTATGGACGGCGTACGAATTTAGAGGAGAATAAATTAAAATCAAATGCGTACCAATTAAGTTAAGGGTTTGACAGTGACTACATTCATCGCTATCTGACTGATATACAACATGGGCATGAGCACATTGAAGTAGAAATTATAACAACATCATGACAATGAATTTTTTAAAGAATATTTTTGAAGAGTTTTAAATTGTTTATGATGTATCACACGAATATAGAATTATGCACGGATCGGTATTTAAAGAAAATTGTTAAATTAGTTACATACACATAAAGTAGGAAGTGTCAGATGTTTACATACTTTTAAGTAAAAGATAAATAAAGAACTAGAGACGCACACATAAAAATAGTAAAATTAAAATGACACAATAAAAAAAGAAACAGTGAAATGACAAAATAAAAATAGAAAAAGTAACCTTACAAATTAAATATGGTGTAGGTATATATATTCATTATCAGTACAATTTTTTTTATTGCATATATATGTTACGTCTTGTTAAATGTGTAGTAACTGTCTTGAGTAAATTGATTTCAGAATACTTGAATAAGTTTACATTGTTTTGTACTTCATCAGAATTAAGAAATTAACAATGAACAGAACAGAACAGAAGACTGGTTAAGACTGACGATGTTCTATGTACAAGTCGTAATAAAATTTCTGTTTTTTTCTGTTCTGTTATGGACCATGATTAGCTGCATGGGTTATTCACAAAGATCCTCGCAAGAAATTTATCGATACTTCAGAAGATAAAATAATAATTAAAACAGTTACAGATTCCGTAGTAACGACGGAAATTAAATAAATTTGCGCATTTACAGACTTCGCAATGTTCGCGATCAAACATGTACATAGTTGATAAAGGTTATAATTGTATACGCTTCTCGACAGCAAATGATGCAAATTTTGACGTATATAATAACACCAAGATGTAACGGCATGCGTATTTCAAACCTTTATCATACAGTTTATTTAATACAATTCTTTTTTTCCAGACATAAAGACGAACAACTACACCACAGAAAATTTTAACGGACATCGCAACCGCCACCGGAACCGGATACCAGTTTAATTTACCAACGAAACGTTCATTTTTAGTGCAGAGAAGTATAAGCATGTTCGCCGAAATTGTCGTGTACTTTGGATTCCTTCCCCTACATTCCTCTTTCTTCGACGGTTTTTTAGATTTCACCCCCCGACAATCCAAGACATACAAATTAAATTACCCCTTTTGAGTAAACAAGATCTACGCGAAATTGCATTCTTCTTCGAAACCTTCAATGAATTAGACAAAGTACGCGACAATGAGGAAATTTCTGTATTCTCATATATGATATTCTCTAACGAAATCTCCCTTACTAACCTACTTTTTTGCATCGATTATTTCCACATTCCCGTACTTGTTGATCAAATGCTTGACCATTTATGCCGCTATGATGACATTCTAAATTATAAACTTTGTCTATCCATCATAGACGTTTTTGGCATCGACTCATACATAGCTCAAACAGCTTATCTTCGTTTGACCTATTCAAATTCTTTCCCACAAGTTTGGCGACGTTTACCAATCACCGAATTCGTAGGTATGAATGACAAAGCATTGGACTTTTTGGATTTATCTATGTCGTTACATTTTGAACATCTTCCCAGTGGTCATCTCTTTACATGTCACATTTGTTGGAACAAGCTATGGGGCACATATCATCTTAATGATTGTTGTCAATCCGGTTGTCACGCCAGTTGTGGTGATTCGTATATTTTCAAAGAAACCACCCAAACATGTAAATTTTGTCAAAAAACGGAGACCAGACCGATACCGCGACCCCCAAGTCCTCCACGTGAGCCTCAAAACTGGGAAGATGAACTCCTCTTCTGAACTTGTAATTAATAAAATGAATAAAAATCCCATAAAAATAAAAATAAAATAAAAAAAACCTTGATTATGATAATGCATTGATTACTCTACAAGGAAATGATAGGATGCACATTTATAGTCTACGTAACATTATTACATTGACAATATGCGAGAAAATAGAATGATATATGTGTGTATAATATAAAATTATCATAGAGAAAATAGCATGATGTTATGTATATAATATAAAATTATCATATTTTGTCATGAAAAGTAGTCTACGTTGTATTATCGCATTGACGATATGCGGGAAAATAGCTGGATGTTGTGTTTATAATATAAAAGTATCATATTTTGTCATTAAAATCTCAATATTGCTTCATCCTATTTTACACGGAAAATATCTTTGTGATGATCCTACATTGAGTAGATGATATGAAATTCTCATATTCTGTCATAGTTAAGGTCAATACTGTTTCATTTTATTTTACATTTATTCTTTTTTCTTCTTTTGCAGATAAACGAACCTTTCGACGCCACAGGAAGCAATCGCGCGACCAGACGATTCATCACCGGCGAGGGGTCCCATACCTACCGTCAGCCCACTTTTACATCATGACGCCAGCGTTTACTTTTTAAAAATTGATACGTTACCATGGAAAATTTTGTCATTGCTCATGATGCTGTTAATTATGCTTTTTATTATGTTGTTACATATCATACTAAATTTGTCATACTCTGACATTTATTATTTCTTTATTATAAATTGATTTTGTCATCGAAAATCTAATATTTTTTCCATCATAACATAATTTTTTTTAACTGATACCTTGTCATTCAGGGTTCGATATTTCTAGAGATTTTAAATTAAAAATTATATAATATCTTTCTTTGATGAAAATGAGGTATCTAACTTCTAACTTTAGAAAATTATATTAGGATTAATAATTTTATAATCTGAATACAGAAGCAAGAAATATATAAAATCATAAATAACAACTCTATAACTAAATAAAGCCGATAAGTAATTAAGATACCAAACGAAAACAAAGTAATTAACGTGTCATAACACAATTAGGTCTCTTCTACATAATACCTAAAAGTATCGTTACACGTTAAATGCATAGAAACAATTAAACATACATTAGTCAGAGAGAGGCGGCTTCCCGAGATGTATTCTAGGTGTAGATAACAAATTGGGGATGTCTATTCAATTGGAAACCTGCGCGTATAGGAGGCATAAAATCCGTCGGGGTAATATGTCATCTATCCAAGAGCGGCGAACCGCCCTGACCGGCGAGAGTCACTACGAAGTAATTGAGTACGAAACGGGTACTATAAATACACAATCAAACAGAAAGATTTTACCCTTGGCTTCTCTTAGGAAATATTCGTTTTGTGTTATTTACATTGGTTTTGAAATTATTTGTTTATCTTAAATAAAGAACTTTAACTTTACATTCAGACTTGTGATTCATATCACATGACACTATCAACCATATGTAAATTAACCTAAACTGTAAATCCCCGCCTGTAGAAATCATGTGTTGAGTGGTTGAAAAATATCGTGTGTGGTTTAAAACAATGGCGTTGGGGAGGGGTTTTAACTATGTATTATACACCCCATCTGAATGTGTTCGCTGTTGTATAATCTTAGACGCAACTCAGTTTTCAAAATTATGTTATAGCTTTTCATATCACAGGTTGAAAAGACCACAACCCATTTAAATTTATAAAGAGGGTGTCTTAAAACGCAGGTCGAGATGTGTGTTGTTGTTTTTTTCTAATCAGTGTGTGCAGACTTATCTTATTTGACATGCATTAAGCCCCGTTTTCCTTGAAAGCAGCCAATATGTACACATTTCAATGATAAACACTAGACTGACCAACGTTGTCTTACAAGCTGTTAAATACACTATGTAGTGTACCAGTGAGAACAGGCAGATTAGGTGGTTAAACCAAACGCTTTAAGCATTTGTTGTCTGCTAAAGTTAACTAAAGTTATCCACACAGGCAGTCATGGGTTACTGGTCCTATTATAGCTAAGACATGCATCATTTGTGAGCTTCGCTCACAAATAATCAAAGCGCTTAAGGCATTGAAGTTGCTTGCTGTTATCGTCCTTGATAAGCTTGTGCGCATTGCAAAGGCTAATCAGTGTGCACGGCTTATCTTATTTGACGTGCTTTAAACCCCGTTTTCCCAGAAAGCAGCCAATATGTACAGATTTCAATGATAAACACTAGACTGGCTAATGTCGTCTTACAAACTGGTATATACACTCACTGCTAGAGCAAAATCATTTGTCGTCTGCTGCAGACAGGCAGAGTTAATTGTTCCTTGCAGAGTGAGTTGCGGTTCTTATCGTACCTAAAGCTTTTAAGCGCATACTTATTTGTAAAATATGCTCTGTAAATTTAGTAAAAACGGTAATTCTCATTTCACTCCCACACAATGTTTTCAGAAAAACGCAATACATGCGGTGAAGTGGTGAAGGCGTCAACGACCTTCAGTGATTTTTTTTTTATTTTTTTTTTGATTTTTTTTTTATCTGGGTACCTCCCTTTAGGGGGGTTACGTATTCCATATTGCGGACAATAATTTTTTTATTTCGTTGAGTATGGATGAAATAGAAAAATTAAGTAAATTAGTACCCCACATACAGGCGTATAATACCATGTGGCATGGGGTAAGTTATATATTTAACATGAACATCGTGTTTATCTAATTTTAGGACAGGACAAAATAGTGGCTATTTAAACTTATAGTGTGAAAATATTTTCCACCTGTAAAAAGATTCTGAACCACGAAAAATACAGAAAAATTTCTATGGTGACTGTAGATCTTGAATAAGTTGACTATATCCACACTTTCAGATGCTTTTTGAGCTAAATCACCAATAACTAAAATTTTGAAGTCAGATTCCATTGACCACACATCCATGTCTTCTTTGCTTGGTAAACCCTCATGAAATTCAATTGTTTCTATTTGCTTTTTCATATTATCAAATAAGGGTTGATCTGTCGAATAGCAATAAATGATTTTTTTTTAATCCCCGTTAACATGAATTGCGCATTTTCAAACACATTCAAAAGAAATGATGACTTTCCGCTACCACTTGATCCGGCAATAATGAAAGTTGCAGGGCATTAAAATTTAATACAACAACAACAACAATATGACGTTTATTAAACTCAAATCAAAAATACAGTGACGCATGAGTATACAGTGGCAATTCATTTTTTATAAAAAGGTATTAACAATTGTGACATGGTGTTAACTATTATTAAGAAATTATAAGAGAGAAAGAGAAATGAAGATAAGATATGGGATATACATTTGAATTGAGTGGGGGAATGCTGATGTTGACCTAAGAAATAAACATTATTTCCTTTGGCCTCAATAACCTGTTTGTTTACCTGGGTAACTGAAACAGACTATAGTTATGTTGTTGTTTTTTCGTTTGGCTCTATTTAAAGCCCATTGAATTTGATTGGTTAATTTATTTTTAGCTATGGCTCTTCGCTGATCTATGTGTAAACCCTGTTATTAGGTCAGAAATGTGCGTTTTATTTGTGTTTTCACTCTTTTATCTGTGGAATGTTTAAGGTAATTGTATTTGGGATTAATTGGAGTATTGAAATGATGATCAAATGTGAAATGACACGTTCACGTTACAATGACCGATGTTTATTCACAACATTGTCAGGCCAGATAACCATGTCCATGTTTGACTTGTGTCAGTGACCATGTGATTCGTAAGTAAAACTTTATGTTATTGTTTCAGCAAGTAGCTGTATAATATAATAATGTACAAAAATGTGTCCATTTGACCTACAGTAGTGAAATTGCATGACATACAATACTGTGCATGTATTTTTGTAAGTGTACACATGGCACATGAAGTCTTATTAACTGTAAAGGTGAAAGGTATAGATGAGTTTCAAGTGTCATTGATTAGAAACATACATGTATATCATTCAGTATTTAAGTAAAGTTAACATTAAACTTGAGGTACAAACATGCACATTGCATAAAATTTGGCTAGTGAAAAGTTTAAAATATAAATTACAATTTGTTAACAACAATTAAGAGTAAATAAGTAATTTGTGGTATTGATAATGGTTGCAGGATTGGAAAAAAAATATGCATAAACAATATTTTAAACATGTGTAGTGAATGAAGTAAGGTATTCAACATTTACTACGATGTAGTAATACCAATTAATATGTAAGATATGCATTCATCTTATAAAATATTGATTGATTAATTGAAACAAAATGCCAAATATACTGACTGTATAAGAAAAATATTTTGTTCTCTACATAATTAAGCTTATCATCGTGTTACTGTTTAAAGTAATATTTTTATGGATGTGGATAAGTCCTATAAAATGTAATTGTAAAAAAAAAAAAAAAAAAAAAAAAAAAAAAAAAAAGTAAATAAATAAAAGATGATAAACATATGCACCAAGCTAAAATATTCAACGGGTTTATGTTTGAAATAATATTTTTATGAATTTGTATAAGATTTTAAATCCTTTAAGGTTCTTGTAGTCAACAATTCTTTGAATTTTAGTGTATTTGTTCTTCAGTAGTAGTATCCTTTTATAAACTTCTTTCTGTGTTCACTAACAAAGGGACATATAAGTATGTAGAGAATAAAATCATTTTGTATTAATTAGTTATACTTAATTTTTTAATAAAACTTTTTGCTTTAACATTTTTCATTCAGGTTATTTCAAATACACTTTTGTCTTGTAATTATTTTCTTCAATGTCCTAAAATAGTTTTATCTTTGTGATTATTATAGGTCTATTTTTGAACTTTTGTTGAAGTAAATATTTTCTAAATAATTTTCTACAAATTTCGTTTTTTTAAACTACTGATTCAAAAATATTTTTCTTAAAACTATTTCTTCGGCTTTTTTTTTTTGGATAAAACTTCTTCCTAAAACATTGCTTTTCTTAAAAAAATAAAAAAATAAAATCACTCATAAATAAATTTCTTAAACTAAGTTTCCTAAACCATTCACCTTAAAAATATTTTCCATTTAACTCTTTTTCTATTTAGCTTTCAACTTTTTAAAATTATTTTCATATTTAAAAATAATTTTCATAAAACCATTTTGCATAAATTAGTAATGCTAATTTTTTGTGTGAAGATTTTAATTTAAACTTTTTGCTTTAACATTTTTCATTCAAGTAATTTCAAATACAATTTTGTCTTGTAATTATTTTCTTCAATGTCCTAAAATAGTTTTATCTTCATGTGATTATTGTTGATCTATTTTCTTTTCAACTTTTGTTAGAGTCAATATGTTCTAAATAATTTTCTACAACTTTCGTTTTTTAAACAACTGCTTCAAAAATATATTTTTTTAAACAACTGCTTCACAAATATTTTTCTTAAAACTATTTCGTAGTTTTTTGTTGTTTTTTTTGTTTTTTGGTTTTTTATAAAACTTCATTCTAAAAAAATTTCTTCAACTTTGTCCTAAAACATTGCTTTTCTAAAAATAAAAACACTCGTAAATAAATTTCTTAAACTTAGTTTCTAAAACATTCTTCTAAATTATTCACGTAAAAAAGTTCACCTGTAAATAAATTTCTTAAACTAAGTTTGAAAAACATTCTTCTAAATTATTCACATTAAAAAAATATTTTGCTTTCAACTTTTTTTTTTTTTTTTACTTTCCAAAATCAAATTTTCAAAAATAGATTGCATAGTGTTCTCATTTTATTTTATTTTTCTTAATCTAATTTTCAAAAAAGTCCGAATAACTTTTCATACTAAATTATTTCTTAAGCTTATTTTCAAAAAAACAGTTTCTTATATTTAAAAAAAACAACAACATGTGTATAACTTCTCAGATTCAAAAAATTATGTTCATATGTGTATAACTTTCCAAATTCATAAAATTATAAGACCATTTTGCTTTAATGATTAAAAATATTGAAGATTTTAATTAAAACTGTTAACTTTTTACATTTTTCAATGTTCTAAAATAGTTTCATGTGATTATTGTTGATCAAATATTTATCTCGCACGTGTTTGTTCCATTTGTTATGTTATCGAGGTGGTGTGTATATCAATTCCTAAATGTTTTGCTAATACGAAGATTTTTTAATAACATTTTCATACAACTTAATTCTTAAAAAAAAAATTTATTCTTTAACTTATTTTCAAAAACT